>NC_091756.1:60626340-60926340 GCF_043380555.1 Nothobranchius furzeri | reverse complement strand
GAGATCGAGGTCAAGACTGTTTCATCAGCATGGCCAGGTCGGGAATGAGGTCCTGCCTCAAGTGGGGGAGTTCAAGTATCTCGGGGTCTTGTTCACAAGTGGGAGAAAGCAGAGCGTGAGATCGATAGGTGGACTGGTGCTGAGCCTTCAGTGACGCAGGGTGGTGAAGAGAGAGCTGAGCCAGAAGGCGAAGCTCTCGGTTTACTGGTTGTTCTACGTTCCGACCCTCACCTACGGTCACGAACTTTGGATAGCGACTGCAAGAATGAGATTGCGGACACAAGCGGCCAAAATGAGCTTTCTCTGCAAGGTGTCTGGGCTCTTTCTTAGAGTAAAGGTGAGAAGCTCAATCATCTGGGAGAGGCTAGGAGTAGATCCGCCGCTCCTCCACATTAAGAGGAGCCAGTTGACGTGGCTCGGGTATCTGGTTAGGATGCCCCCTGGACGTCTCCCTGGTGAGGTTTTCTGGGCACGTCCAACTAGGAGGAGACCCAAAGGAAGACCCAGGACCACCCAGAGGGAATATGCCTCTCGGCTGGCCAGGGAACGCCTTGGGATTACCCCAGAGGAGCTAGTCTACGTGGCTGGGGAGAGGGAAGTCTGGGCCTCTCTGCTTGGGCTGCTGCCCCCTCAACCCGACTCCAGATAAGCAGATGAAAATGGATGGATGGATGGTATTGGCATGGCAACACTGAGCCCCCCACCTTTCTGGTTGACCTACTTTAGTTGTCTGGAGAGCAACACAAGTTCCAAACGTTTAAATAATTACCTAGAAATTAAATACTTGATCAGTTACAGGGGTCAAAGTCCTGAAACTCGTGTAAAACAGTAGGTGATAAAAAAAACGTACATCTCTCTTCCTCTTGTTGAGAGCTTTTCTTGCCAGAGCTCCCCTGGTATGTGCCTGCAGCACGATCACTGCATCTCTCTTACGCTTCCACTCCTTCCTGGCCAGGTACCCTCTGACCTGGGTCTGCAGCACCAGAGCGCCCTCCCGTTTCTTCTTATACTGTAGGTGAAGCTGACGAGAGCGAACGAGTGCCTGCAGCCTCGCAAAGCCCAGCTGCACCTAAAGTTGGAGCATCACAAAGTGTTTAATGCAGATCAGGTCTGCAACATTCCCATTAAAATCAGTAAAAAGTGACTCACCACTTTGTACAACTTCCTGCCTTTGTACCCTCTCCAGCTTTTCTGAATGATAAGAGTGGATGCCTTTTTCTTCAAGAATTCTCTCCTGAAGGGGTCGTAAACCAAACAGAAATGAAGCAGAAACTAGCTGGAAAGAATAAAAGATCATTTCACATCATTTTATTAGGTACCTGTATTTGTAGCCCCTCAGAACTTTCTGGATCAGAAGTGCTTTTGCATTCAGCTCCTTCATTCGCTCCAGTTCGAGCATAGTGTCGTGAAAATCCTGCAAGAAAACCGCATCTTTTCATCTAAAATTATCTAAAAAAAACAAAATAATTTGTTCAGAGTATACAACTCAGAAGACCCTCAAAATGTAGACCTGGAATGGAGATTCTGTTTCTCTCTGTAATTTGGAGGAAATCGTAGTTTGAAGCTGGTATTCCTTAAATACACTCAAGAAAACCTGAAATTACTTTGGGTTTTTTTTCTCATTTATTTAAGGACAGTGCACATTAATAAACATTTCTGTAAATGTGCCAGTGTTAGCCAGCAGGCGAATTTTCAACTGTAGTCCGTTGGCAAGATGTTATACTAAGCACACGACGGCTAAAAAGAGAGAACATATTAAATGAGCGTAATAAATAGCACAAGAATTAATATACAACAATAAAACACAATGCCATTGCACTTACTCGAATAAAACATAAAAACATATATTCATATAACCACACAACTCATTAAAGAATCCAAAGTTGCCATATATCCATCAATCCCTCATACATCTAATAGGTTATACAATAAAGTCTAAAAACAAATATCCACTGATTATTATGAGGTGTTCACATTTTTGTGTGCTTGAAATCCAGTTCTTAAGATGGAGTGTGAATGTATGACATGAAGTAGAGTTTCTAACTAGGGTTTTAAGTAATACTATAAGTAAAAACCAGTTGGTAGAAAGCCCTCTGCTCCTGCACTACACCAGCTCTCAATGTGGTGTTGTGCAGTGAAAAGCACATCACTACGCCTTAAGCTGCTTCCAGTAAAAGTCCACGACACAGAGGGCGACTGAACTGGCCAAGCGTGATAGCTAAAAAAACTTAAAACAAACGTCATTTTACAGCTTTCTGCACTGAAGGTTTGGGAGTCCATCAGTGGTTCTGGTATCATCAAGGACCCGATACTCTTATTTCTGCTTCTTTTAAGATAGAAGCTTATCATGTCTCTTACCAACAATATCCTGCAGTATGACATTTATATACACACACACACACACACATATATATATATATATATGTGTGTGTATATATATATATATATATATATATATATAATAGATATATTTATATTTATATTGATATTGATATATATGTATATATATATTAGGTATATATATATATATATATATATATATATATATATATATATATATATATATATATATATATATACCTAAATAACGTTGTATATGTATATCTCCTACTGGTCTAATCCTAACCCTGTCCAACACCAACCAGTGGTTGAGAAAAATAAAACCAGCAATCAGACTCTAACTGCCTCCAACAGTTTCCTTCCTCTGATAATAAAACACATGGTCTGTTCCTTTCTTCTGCCCAGACTTGGGTGTTAATTTTGACTTGGTGAGGTCACTGAAACATCAATAAAAACTGCTGATGAAAAAATTTTCTTCCATCTTGGCAACATCTCAAAGCTGAACCTCTTTGCTTCCAATGTTGAAGTGAAGATGATGCTTTAATTCATGTCTGGGCTACTGTAAAAGTCATTTTACTCGTCTCAAGATCGTCGTTCAGGTTGTATAAAACTCTGCTGCTCCTCTAGTTAACAGTCGATTTTAGATTGCATGTAGAAGTTTTGACCCTAACCTTTGGAGCCCTGCATGGTGAAGCGTCTCCCTTTATCTCTGACCTGTTTTAACTCAACCCATATTCTGGGGTCAGCCGGCCAGATGCAGCTTGTGACCCCAGAATTCCAGTCAGACATGAGCAGCAATATTCCTTTTGAGCGGTAGCACCAGGACCGTAGAAGGCAGCTGCGCCTTTTCCCTTACACTGTAAAAGATGCTGTTTATGTATTTAAGACAAAACAAATGTCAGCCGCACCTTTAGGAATATCTTCGTCTTTCCGATCTTCCAGTCGCCTTGTCCCACCAGCACCCTCCCACAGATGCTCTCGCAGCATTTCTCCTTGCTTTCCTGTTCCACCACAAATTAAACACATACCAGGTGAGACTAGCTGAAATAAGGAATCATAAACAAAACTAATTCATTGTGCCTAACTCACCGTTTTAGGATCACACGTGGAAGTCTTGAGGAGAGCACGGTAGCGATCCAGAAACTCACTGAAGGTGTAGCGTACGGGATACCCGGCCTTTCGGATTTTGATGGTCTCCATCATCCCGGAGTAACGGAGCTGACGCATGCACAGCTCTCTGTCAAACAGCTGACACGAAGACATGATGTAACCCCTCCCATAGGTAATTAGGATGTGTTCTGGCTGAGTGGACTCACCATGGGCTTCTTGAAGTCATTGGGTTTGATGCAACGGATAAAATAAGGCTGGCACACAGTCAGAGTTTTCATCAGGGAGTCCAGAGACTGACGGAAC
This sequence comes from Nothobranchius furzeri, assembly GCF_043380555.1. Taxonomy (NCBI): domain Eukaryota; kingdom Metazoa; phylum Chordata; class Actinopteri; order Cyprinodontiformes; family Nothobranchiidae; genus Nothobranchius; species Nothobranchius furzeri. Next base: position 60,922,587 of record NC_091756.1, on the reverse strand, counting down.
TGACCGGTCAGAGTCGGTACACGCTTCTTACCATCAGACGTTTGCTATCAGACAAAACATAAAGGTCATACCTAAGTAACGTTGATGACCCGGCATCTTCAGGCCATTGAAGGTTTACCCGAAGACTGCTCTTGGCTGTGTTGATGACCATCTTGGGGTTGACACTCTTGATCACACTGGAGCTGGGGCCCAGATCCTCCTGAAACGTCTGTTTGAGGAGTTTGTTGGTGGAGGTCATCACCAGCTGAATCAGGTCTGGGCTGAGTGTGTCACGGTTCTTCTCAAGGAAGCCTGAAACATTGCACAAATGGTAAGAATACAGTTTGCCGTTTGACACTGAATGATTTTCTGTTTTTGATTGTTTTTTTTTTGGAAAAGCACCTTTGGAATCGTAGTAGACCACGCCAGCAAAATGCTGGATTCCAAACTGTGTATCGTGGTTGTTTTTGGGGGGAATGTAGACGTTTCCTTTCTCATGAACGTTATTCATCTTTTGGAGCATGGTAGTGTCTGTGCCCTGAGAACGAGAAAATGTGTTTCTGTTGAAAATATTTAATTACCATCTTACTAATGGGACTGATGAGCTAACAGCTAGTCTGAGTGCAGCCATGACCAAGGTGTCTCGCTGCAGACCTGTAAACAGTTCCCATCTACAGCGTTTTCGTGCAGAATATTTTGTAAACCTCTACCTGCCATCAGTTTCTCATCACACAGGTATCTAAAGACAATTCTGTTGTTGTTTAGAAAGGTAAAAATCACCAGAAGTTGTGCAACGTAGCACTTCTGATGCATGCACGGGTCAAATCTAGCAGGACGTTTTGCAGAAAAAACTTAAGTAATTCAAATTTTACAGTGGTTGAAAGGTCTATGATCCACCATTTACATAAACTACAGTCTGTTTGAGACAGTTGGAGCCATTTTAAGATGCTAACAACATACTTTGGGTTTGAGTTAGAACAGCTGTTTTTAGCTCATCAGTGCAGACCAAAGTGACCTCGTGCTGCCATCTAAGGGCCATGATATACTTGCTGTTTAACCTCGGGTTGGTGCAGGCAGAAGGCTTCTTCTTTGTTCACATACTTGCTGCTACACTGCACTCCACTGCATGTAGTACTGGAGTGTTCCACTAGGGCACATATGTCAGAGTCAAGGCCCGCGGAGCATTTTTATGTGGCCCGCGAGATAAATATCAAAAATATATTAAAACTGGCTCGCTGGCCGATTTTACCGCAAAGACTTCAACTCCCATGATGCTTTGCGGCGTCGGCGCGGAGCCGACGCGCCCCCTCCTTTGTGTTTTTTCAGCGCCTGCTGCCGGTCTCTGCAGCTCCGCTGTCTCGGACAAACTACACTCCTCTCACTCAGCGCCAAGTTCACTCAGCTGTTTTCTGACGTTGACGCCCAGAAACGGAGATTCTAGCTGCTCAGTAACGTGTTCACGACTGAAAGAGAAAGTTTTCCAACTAACGTCCAGACAGAGCTGATATAACTCCAGCGAGCAGCGACACGCTCAAACCAGCACGACTCTGTGGTTGCTGTGGTTGTGTTTCCTCCCCGACACACAACAACGTGGTCAAGCTGCTCAGACATGTTCATCAGCACAAACCTATGTGAGCACCTGTTGTCATCTAATGTTGTCATTATTATGATGAAGAGGAACAAAACAACAGGAGTCTCCTCCTCAGCTCAGATCAACCCCATGATGCAGGTATCTGGCTGGAACAGGTGAGCATCACAGTAAACCAGTGGAGCAAACTGAGCTTTAAATATGTTGGTTTTCTGCTCTTTTTCTGCTCCAAAACATGAAAGTTAACAGGTGAGATGTTGCATTTTCATTTAAGATAAAATGATATTTTTATGTTGTTGTTGGCCCATGAGAAAAGATTTAACCTACAGTAAACAGGAACTGGAAAGGCTGCAGATAGATGAATAGAATAGAAAATCCCTTTATTGTTCCTCAGTGGGGAAAGCTAGACGTCACAGCAGCGATGACACGTATTACAGGAGAAAAAAGGAGAATAAAAAATAAGAAAAATGAATAAACAAGAAAACATAAATCCTGAATAGATTTTAAAAATGCTGATTATACCACAAGTAATGAATACCACTGATGCCTTTTATTTAAAACGGACCTGCTCGTGTGTAATTTGGTTATTTCACATTCAGTGTTAATGCAGAAATAAGTTTGTTTCCAAATTTAAAGGTTCAAAATTGCATTTATGTTGATAAAGAAAATGTGCAAATTTGCCGTCACTTTTTCCAAAAATATTAAGTTTGGCCCTCGACTCCGTCCCAGAGTTTCATTTCGGCCCCGTGTGAGTTTGAGTTTGACACCCCTGGTCTATGATCCACCATTTACATAAACTACAGTCTTTTTGAGACAGTTGGAGCCATTTTAAGATGCTAACAACATACTTTGGGTTTGAGTTAGAACAGCTGTTTTTAGCTCATCAGTGCAGACCAAAGTGACCTCCATCTGAAGAAAAGTGCTGCCATCTAAGGGCCATGATATACTCGCTGTTTAACCTCGGGTTGGCGCAGGCAGAAGGCTGCTTCTTTGTTCACATACTTGCTGCTACACTGCACTGCACTGCATGTAGTACTGGAGTGTTCCACTAGGGGATGCACTAGAGAACTCAGACCAGCTAAAGAGCTGGGCTTGTGGTAACAGACACGGTGTCAATGAAGGAGCTGATTAACTTATTTAATTTTGAGATCACGACAGAAAAAATACGACAGCGGTATCGTAGATGGTGGAAAAGACCTTTAAACCAGAGACGGAGTCACCCTGGTGAGTGTGCTTCACTCGTTCGGACGCGTTCATTTCAGGCACAAACTACGCTTCAAATCAACACAAGTTACGCGTGGCAGCCATTTTAAACATGCGCTCGCATCATTAAACAACAAGTATATCATGGTTGTAAGACGGTGTCAGCAAAGGTCATTTTATAAATCCTTACTATCATTTTAGAATTGCATTCTTGTTTCAGCAGAAATATAAAAAGAAATTCTATTAAGTTTGTTTAAATAGCTCCAAACCACAACAAGAGTCCTCTCAAGGTGCTTTACAAAGTAAACAAACCAGTGGAACCTATACTTAGTGCATTGAGTTCAGTTCTTTATGTCACTTAGTTTAACGTTTCCTGTGTAAAAAAGAAAAAAAAGAAAGACAGCAGATTGCATGGAGTCACTGACTAGTGTTGGAGTCTTTACAGCAATCCTCATTCTAAGCAAGCATTTAGTGACAGTGGAAAGGAAAACTCCCTTTTAACCGGAAGAAATTCCAGAGGATCCTGGCTCACTGCGGGTTTGAATTTCCTGCTGGACCAGGCTACAATTTGTTGCTACAGGTGAATAACCTCCCTGGGGAGGTGTTTCGGGCATGTCCAGCCGGCAGGAGGCCCCCGGGTCGACCCAGGACACGTTGGAGAGGTTACATCTCCAATCTGGTCCGGGAACGCCTTGGGGTCCTGCCGGAGGAGCTGGTGGAGGTGGCCGGGGAGAGGACGGTCTGGAGCTCCCTAGTTGGGATGCTGCCCCCACGACCCGGACCCGGATAAGCGGAGGAAGACGACAACGACGAGGTAAATAACCACGCAATTCCATCTAAACATCAGTGTGATGTGAAACTGATTAATTCAAATGCTCCTCCTAGGATATTTAGGAGACTGGCTGTCGTTAAAAGGATTATATTATAAAAAAATCCACTTTTTATAGCGAGGTGGGTGAGGGTCGGAGATAGACAGACCTTAGGGAAGCTGCTCTCCTCATCAATAAGTGCCAACATGTTCAGAGGTTTGCTCGCCAAAACATCCAGAGTCCGCTGGTTGTCCTGGTAGTCAATGTGCTTCCAAACAATGTTCTCCCGAGCGTACTCGTCCTGCTCGAGCTTAAAGACATGTTTGACGAAGAACTGCTGCAGCTGCTCATTGGCAAAGTTGATGCACAGCTGCTCAAAGCTGTAAAAGTAAATAAAGCACGGGTTAGACTCTAAAAACATCAGCAACAGCGCTCTAGATCCATGGGATCGAGATGCTGACCTGTTTTTCTTGAAGTTCTCGAAACCAAAGATGTCGAGAAGGCCTATCGACTGTCGGACCTCGCTCTCGTCCTCAGGCGGCTTATAAATGGCAGCGTTGATTTTATCCACCACCCAGATGAAAAGTCTTCCATAAATAGCCTGGAATGACAGATAAGTTAAAGAAAAACAGAGTCCCTCTTCCCACAGAACTTCTTCTGCAATCATTACACTAAACGGAGCAGTCCGCTTTAAGGGTGAGGGCCCAGGCACTCCACAATACACGCATGAGCATTATTTTGGATTAAGTCGTTGCCAGCATTTAAAGACCCTCATCATTGTGTGATTTTTTTAAGCACATTTTTCTGCAGAGATGCCTTCATCTGCTCAAATTTCTATTTGGAGCTCTAAAGGCTCAGAAAACTGCATAATCTACTGTCTGGAACATCCAGGTATGAGCACATCTCGTTGGTAGTGAACACTGGCCCCTTGTGCGTCACAGAAATATAATTATTAATTATTATTAATGTCATCAAATGATCTCTGAGTGAGGAGGAACAAAAAGCCAAATACTGAGTAATCCTGAAAGTAAAATAAAATGACACTTTTAGATATCGTTGCGGTCAAAGACAAAGTTGTTCCCAGACCAAACAAACCAGTATATTAAAAATTACAACTATTTGGTTTAATTTGTATTTGTTGGCCTTTATGCCTTCGTGGATCCTGAAACTAAATCGGCTTTTATGAAATGAGACATCCAGATTTTTCCGGAGCACTCTTTGGAAACCCTGTTGACGTCTTAATGATAAAACAAGCTGCTGTGACTTTTACTTTGACGAATGCATCCCGACCATCCAGAGCTTGAAGAGGGTTTAGGAGTATCTTCACAGTGTCTCTGGCGGTCGTGACGGAGCGCTGAGTCAGACTACTCTCCAGAGCACCGGGGTCCACCTGAGGTCACCAGAAAACACGATTAGAGACGGCCTCATCGTGTCGTTTCTGTTAGCAGAAGGAAGCTCCACCTGCCTCCAACAGCTGGCTGGCCGTGTTGAAATGTGATGACTTCAGGACGTCACAGCCTTCCAGGTTATTTACTATAGTACCTGCAGCGATGCAGAAAGCCGTAGCCAGTGACCACAGAGATGAAATCATCTGCCGGATTAGAGAACACTGAAACGTGGATGCCCTTACTGTCAAAGCCCACATTGCCCAGGTGAAGAATGGCAGCCAGCAGCTTGGAGATTTCCCAGGAGTCCGACTCCGTAAACATGAGGATCTTCAGAGCAGAGCGGAAGTGAGCGTACTCCTTCACATCATCACGTCCCTCACAGCTGGTGCAGTCGCCCTGATGAAAACACGACTTTGTCTAAATACGAACCCTTGTTTTTTATATTTACGACAACAACAAGGACAAATGAGTCCAGGGCTGTGTGATATGAAACAGGAACTGTTGCCCTTTTATTTTGTGGTGCTACATAAAGCTGTGAAGGGGAGACGGATCCAGGTAGGTCTAACCAGAAGACCAGTCAAAACAAACTGGAAGGCTTAGCCCTAACAAGAGTTTGGTAATAAATGGATGCGACTGAATACATCTGGGTTGTTCTCACCGATGCTGAGATTAATTATACTAGGATATGAGAATGTGGTCATATCACACAGCAGTGGTTTAGTGTAGGTACCATGGTGAGATATTTGTACTCTGCAGCCGTCCCCAGGGAGAGGATCTTCTTCTGCTCCGCTGACATGCCCATCAGCATGTAGTAAAAGATGTGGTAGTTCCTCTCCTCAGGTGCCTGTTCATTCAAGTTAATGTTGTTTACTGTAGGAAAACCCAACTCGTGTAACAGGAAGCAGTCAGCTGATGCGTTTCCCTACCTGACGACAAACTCTAGACTTCTCCAGCAGGTACTGCTCCACCCGTGCCCCTTCAATAGCCCCGCCTTGGGTGAAGTAGATGTCGATGTACTTTCCAAATCGACTTGAGTTGTCATTGCGAACGGTTTTAGCGTTTCCAAAAGCTGAAAGGGAAACAGTGAACTATGTGAGAGGAATACTGGAGAAAGGTGTGACGAATAAAACGTCACAGGACTCGTTGTCTCTGACCTTCTAGGATGGGGTTGGCCTCCAGAATCTGCTGCTCGATCCAGGAGTGCTGGCCGCTCACTGCAGCCAGAAACTGCAGCATTAGCTTGGTGCTCTCGGTTTTTCCTGCTCCCGACTCTCCGCTGATGCAGAAAACAGACGTCAACTTTCATTTTAATCGTGTTGCACTTCATAAATGATAAAGACTGTGCCGCAGCACCAAACAGTGCTCTGGGTGTAGTGTGATGGTGCAACGGATCTGGTACAACCAGTTCAGAAAGGGTCATTTCTCCCAAAAGAGGAGGAAATGGGTTTTGCATTTCATTTAGACGTTTTTGTTGTTAAACTAAGCTGTTGGCAACTAACTTTCATTTGTAAGCACACAGTCTTGTTATTGAACCCTCTGACAAAACCAAACAAGTGTCTGTTTTACAACTGTGTCGTAAGGCAAGGAAAAGAAAAGAAAACGAGGACGTGGAAATGACAAGAACACGTTAAAGTGGTATGTATAGGAGAAAGTTCAAAGCAGGCCAACCCTGTTGAGCTTCTGAACCTGGCTGTATTTGTACTCATTAACATCAACAGAGGGTCCCATGTGTGTTTTTACTCAGTAAACTGGGAAAAAACAAGGAATTTTATTGAAAAAAAGGTGCAATATTTTGGCTACATCCACAGCAGAACTCACAGACTTTCCTTCAACCCTTCGTAATAAGACTCTCGAACATTCATACACTTTTCATGAATATTTTTTAATTTTTACCCTAACCCACTTTTGTTTTTCTCAGCAGCCCTAATATACAATCACATAGCCCAGGGGTGTCAAACTCATTTTAGCTCGGGGGCCACATCGAGGGAAATCTAGTCCCAAGTGGGCCGGACCGGTAAATAAAAAAAAACTTCAGAGTGTTTTCTTTGTTTTAATACAATCAATATAAAACAAGGCTGGAGCCTGAGGACAGTGTAGTACAAGTACAACACCTGAAGTGTACTTGAAAATTTGAAAAAAATTAAAAAATCAACAAATAAAAAAAACATTCCTTAGTGATTCAAGGAGCTTACAGATCACATGGCAAGATCAGTTTCATGCAGCACTTAAAATATATTTGACTCATTTTACTTTACATCTTTTAGCTTTCACCAGCACATCAACATCAGGATGAGTGGCGGCCAACTTCAGGATGGGATTCAAGTTCTTGTGTGAGCCTTGAGCGCAGCTTTGTTTTATTTATACTCATTACAGAGAAAACTTGCTCACAAAGATAAGTTTATTTTCACTCTACATTGTAAAGTATGAAAATAAAGTTTACACAACCATCTCGTGGGCCGGATTTAACCCGCTTGCGGGCCGGATCCGGCCCGCGGGCCGCATCTTTGACACCCCTGACATAGCCCTTCCATTATAGTGATGTTTTTACCATGTAAAGTTAGTTAAATGTGTAATTTAAACAATCTAATAGAGCAGAAGTCTCCACCGAAGCCCTCGGGCTGACTAACAACTGGACCGTCGCAATAAAAGAGTTCAGAGAGCAGGGCACACCTGATGACACAGCACTGGTTCTTTCTGTTGCGCCTCATGTTGAAAAAGCAAGTGTCTGCGATGGCAAAGACGTGTGGCGGCAGTTCCCCGAGCCGCCGATCCGTGTACATGTGCACGTGCTCAGTGGTGTAGATGGGCAGCAGCTGGTAGGGGTTCACCGCTACCAGAATGGAGCCTGTGTACGTCTGCAAACAGAGGGAGGGAGATGGTAGCATCACACAGAGGCACACTAGACGAGGGTGCACATGAGCATAAACAAGTTATTATGGCTGAAGAACATCAACAAGGCAAATGGCCTCTTTCAGTCACTGGGTCTAAATGGTTCCTTGATTAGTTAAACTCAGGAAAAGCTGTGATAAGTTGTGTTATTAATCCAATATCTGGCAAAAAAATGTGTTTTGTTCCATTAAACAGTTTCTAATTATCTTTAAATAAATAACCCTCATACACAAAGTCGTGGTTCTCATCCTCCTGCAGGTCAAAGAGGTCCAACCTCACGGGGAGGAGTTTACATGTCAGAAGGTCTTGTTCATGAGGGAGGGATGGAGGGATCAGGAGATGGACAGGAGGATTGGGGCTCACGTGCCTTTAATCTGGACGCTAAACTAGCTTGTTCTGGTGAACACCTTAGGATCCTACTGGGAGAAATGGTGGGAATGATGGAGGGAGAGGGCAGTTTGTGCTTCCCTGATGGAGCTGCTAGTCCCAACAATCTGTTCTTAGAAGGTCCTTGGCGAGCCTTTACGGTGTAAAAAATTAAATAATCAGTCTGAAGTGTGGTCTTTTCTCCAGAGAGAAGCATACAATGTCCTTCAATCCTTCACAACAAGAGTCTCAAACAAACATCTATACTGTAGAATACTCACAAACACCTGAAGCTGATGAAATGTTTGTTTTTTAAGGTAAAACTCAAACTGTAGCCTAACTCCATGGAAGTCAGTTTCAGATGCAAAGTTAAAGAGCAAGTCACCCCCAAATAAACTTTTTTTTTTGCTGATAAACTAAATAAACGAGTGTCTAATCGTGCTGCAGACACGTGTCGTCAATAATTTGGCACTTCGGTGCATCTTAGTTAAAATTTAAATATTCTGCCTAAAACTGTCAGTGTTGTGCCGTTGTCAGGTAAAAACTCTGCACTGTATTTTAATTTAAATCTGCCACCGCTATTGGCTAAGAAGTATGCTATGATGTAAACTGGTACATTATGATGTCACAATGCTGTCGTGAGCCTGAGTGTGTGTATTTGTTAGCGGCTCCGCCCTCTCGGTCTGCCAGGCAACAGCGTGTGTTGCATTTTTCAAACATAAAGTGGGAGTGGAGTTAGACTCTGGTAGGGGGTGACTTGCTCTTTAAGATGAAGGACCTAAAACTTGTCTTTATTATTAAAACCTGTCCTGGAGAAAAGTTAAGTGTTCATTCACACAAGGCATTATGGGTGTTTTTCCATCCATGAGGTTTGGCTCTCGAGTCCCTTTTTAACTGCATGAAAACATTTCTACAGTGTTTGTTCTGGGCTGGCTCTAGCCCGTTCAAACCGAGCTGACGAAGTTGTTGCAGCCACACGTCCCTGCTCGGACGCTCCGAGAGCCAGATGCTGCCGTTGGCTCCCAGAACTCGGCTAAAGACGAGAGGCGTTTTCGGTAGCGGGTCCAGAACTATTGAACGTTAGGACTGTCCTCTCATCATCGGTAGTGGTTTTTAAAACGAGGCTGAAGACCTACTTTTATGACCTGGCTCTGTGGGTTAGCTGTTGCTGTTTCTTCGTATAATTTTACCTCGTAATGGTTACTTTGTTGGTTTTCTCTGTTTTTATTCTGCTCTGTACATCACTTTGATGGCACGATTCATGGCTGATGTAAGGTCAGTCCCATTAGATGTCACAGCACAGCCGCGCTCGGGAACTATTTGGTGGTTTAACCCCCCAATCCAACCCCTTAAAGCAGGGAGGAATTGGGTCCCATTTTTTCAAAGTCTTTGGTATGACCCGACCAGGAATCGAACCCCTGATCTCCCAGTCTCAGGGCGGACACTCTACCACTAGACCACTGAGAAAGGTGTAAAGTCAGTCCCATTAGTTGGTGCTGGGTTGACTTGTTTTAGATTAGAAAGAAACAACAAGAGCTCATCATTTATACCTGAAATGACCAAATATTTTACGGCCTGTTTGAACCTCTCTGTGCAAAACAGACCCCATCTGTCAGAAACTGTAAATGTTGTAAATGTTGCTCATAAAATGAATCATTTCCAAATCAATTCTTTCTGTGTTTATTTACATTTCACACAAGTCTGGACTCAACATAACAAAATGTTCTGATTTCAAACTGAGCACACACATGGCTGAGCTCTGCTGTTGTGAGGCGGAAACGCTGGAGCCTTATCTCACAGCAAAGGCTCGTTGGTCTCCGTGGAGACAAACCGCTCTGTGATAAACGACGGGACAAAGTCTGCTTCGGAAAGTGGCTCGTAGCAAGCCGACACGCGGAAGACGAACAGGTTACAGACACCATAAAACTGGGCGAGAGAGACTCACGTAGATGACGCCCTCCTTGTGGCGCACCATCAGGTTCCGGAGCAGGCCGGCCTCGTTCAGGTCACCGAGCATGATCATGTCATCCACACCTTTCACTGAGGTGGGGTGCATGGGCCGGATGCCGCCCTCAATCTTCTTGTTGATCTTGTGCTCCTGGACAACAAAACATCAGTTTTACTCATAGATTCTCCCGGATCTGAACCAACGTTTAATAGATTTGTACCTTTCCTTCATCATCGATCAGCCGAAGCTGCCCAGTGTCTGTGACCTTAACCTCTGCTCCGATCGGGATCCCAGCACCCGAGTCCACCCACACAAAATCCCCCTGGTCGGAGAAATCAGACGTTAACAGAGACTTGACCGTACTCTAAACAAAAGAACATCATAGCTGTGTATTTATCAGTCTTACCTTACTTAAATGCAGCATGGCAAAAATGTGGCAAAGTTCTGAAAGAGAAGACAGAACTGCCGGCAAACTGACACACACTCGGTTAGACTTGGTTAGCCAGTCGGCCAAGTCTTTCAACACAAGTTTCCATTTAGAGTGAATTCATTTATTCCACCTTAAAAACACATTTTCACTTTCCAGTAAAATGTTAGAAATGGATTAAATACATTTCACAATCTTATAATCTACAGGGTTTACAGCATAACTACAAACGTAGTGTAATTGTGTTTGATATCGTCTCCTACCTGAGAACAGGTGTTCCTGTGGTGGAAGCTACCGCTGAGGGACGTTTATCCTGAATGACTGGGAAGCAAGAAGGTTTCCCAGCATCGTCTCGGTTTATGGCCCTTTGACTTTGCTCCTATAAAGGCCGTGACAACCATCGTCACTGACAGCTGCTCTCTGGGCCATCGTTTCAGCTGCTTTCAAGCCCACCTACTGCTGCAGATCTCCAATGTTTTCATCATGAAATAAAGTCTGAGAGTTTAAAACACAGCTCGACAGCAGCTGGTGCATTAAACCCTCTATCCAAGGGTCCCTAATAACCGTGCCCATTTCTGACTACATAACGCTGAACATCAAAAACAGAGTTTAGAAAACCAGCCCACTACAACATGACATTGGAACATTTACTAGAGGCAGAAAGTGAGTTTCCTCGGTCTCTACCTGGTCCATATCTCAGTAGTTACAGGTCAACGTGTGTTAACATGTACTTTCAGGCAATTACGTTGTAAACAGCAGATAATAAAAAGGAATGACTGAGTCTAATCTGGGATGTGGATAAAACTGCTCAGAACCCACATTCAACACAAACTGTACAGGAACCGGCAGATAAGGCTGGCCCACGTAGAGGAGAGGACCGTCAGAGCAGCGAGAGCCAAGTAAACCTTGAAACGTCACTTATCTTTGAGGTAAAGTTCTGCGTCTTCAGCTTTACAAGCATTCGCTAGCAATCGCCTACACCAAAATACAACACTGAATGTGCAGTTCTCGCTCCTGAGTGTGATCGGTGATGACTGGTTATTTCAGGGGTGTCAAACTCATTTTAGCTCAGGGGCCACATTGAGGGAAATCTAGTCCCAAGTGGGCCGGACCGGTAAATAATAAAAAAAACAACTTCAGATTGTTTTCTTTGTTTTAATACAATCAATATAAAACAAGACTGGAGCCTGAGGACAGTGTAGTACAAGTACAACACCTGAAGTGTACTTGAAAATTTGAAAAAAAAAAAAAAATAAAAATAAAATCAACAAACAAAAAAAACATTCCTTAGTGATTCAAAGAGCTTACAGATCACATGGCAAGATCAGTTTCATGCAGCACTTAAAGTATATTTGACTCATTTTACTTTACATCTTTTAGCTTTCACCAGCACATCAACATCAGAAGTCACATCCTGAGTGGCGGCCAACTTCAGGATGGGATTCAAGTTCTTGTGTGAGCCTTGAGCGCAGCTTTGTTTTATTTTTACTCATTACAGAGAAAACTTGCTCACAATGATGAGTTTATTTTCACTCTACATTGTAAAGTATGAAAATTAAGTTTACACAACCATCTCGCGGGCCGGATTCAACCCACTTGCGGGCCGGATTCGGCCCGCGGGCCGCATCTTTGACACCCCTGGGTTATTTAATCCATCGGGGTGGTTTGTTTGTGGTATGCTAGGAGACACGTCAGTGGCTTGATAGACAGCAGTTGACATCTTTCTAAAAGAGATAACACTATTAATTAAAGCAGAGTGGAGGGAACGTTAACTCAAGACCTAGTCTGACTTTAAAGGAACTCACAACCTTAATCCTGACCTGCCCCCAACAGGCTTGAAGTCATGGGTTTCCAAACATTTAAAGGAAAGAGTCAAAAGTGTCATGTTAATGGTTATCGAGGGTCAAAAAAAATATTTTTTTAAATAAAATGCCAAAAATATTTAATGAATTTTGTTTTTTTTTTACTGCTAATTTATTTAACCTTTATTTATCCAGATGAGTCGCAGTAAAGAATAAGTATATTATTGTCAACAGATATAAAAACGTTAAAGTCTCAGTGTACATCAACAATAAACATTCCTCAATAAAAATGCAGTTGGGGCCACATAAAAGCACTCAGAGGGTCGCGATTGGCCCCCGGGCCACTATTTGCACAGTTTTGCTTAAAACCATTTTGGTCAAATCTTAAAAATAACATAAGATCCAATCATTCTGTATTGGTCTCAGCATGTCACACAGACTTTAAGCTTAGCACCCGTAAAATCGACAGTTTTAGAAGTTTGATTAGGTGGAACAACATTTTTAACTCATTCACTGCCAATGACGTTGTCATTCGCATTTTTTTTTCTGTTTGGGCATCGGAACGAGCCCCCGCACCGAGAACAAACATCTCAGCTCTGAAGCCGATCTTCATCCGCATTCGTCACAAGTCACATGATCAGGAAAAATAAAATCCATGTGTTAAGAGATCGTTTTGGGCCGTTCCTGTAAAAAAAAAAAAAGTGAGGCGCGAACCGGAAAAGCGTCTGCCATCACAATTCGACAACAGATTATGAAAGAACGGATAACGCTCGAAACGCGCGGATTCTTCCTGATGTAAGAGGTGAGTCTCCTCTTTGTTTTGGTGTCGACATCCTTCTAGCGCGCAACGTTCTGTCACTCTAGAAAAAAACTGTAAAAACGGTAAGAAACGCTGGCAGCGAAGGGCTTTAGTGATCAGGAAACAGCTGGCAGTGAAAGAGTTAACTGGAGTTGGCCCTTAAAGAACAAGTCACCCCCTACCAGAGTCTAACTCCACTCCCATTTTCTGTTTAAAAAAGATGGCATTGCCTGGCAGACCAAGAGGGCAAAGCCAGTCACAAATAAACACACACACAGGTGGTGATGAGCTACAATGTAGCCACAGCTACCCTGAGGTACACTGACAGAAGCAAGTCTGCGGAGCACTGGCACCACCAGTCCCTCGAACACAACCACCACCAGCAACCAATGTGGGTTAACTGTATCTTGCCCAAGGACACAACAGTTGCAACAGATGGGTTTGAAACCTGCAACTCTCCAGTTATCGGGAGTGAATCTCTGCAACGCATTGTTGAATTTTTACTTTCAAACAAAACTTCTCCTCCTGATGCGATTTATTGGTGTTACACACATTTTTTTCTATAATTCATCATTTTTTTTTAGGTTTGTGTTAAAATATTTTCACATTGTAAATTAGTCTTAACTTAGGTTCAGAACAATTAACAATGTCTGTTTTTAAAGATGACTGCGCCTCATAGTAAGTGCTATTTGAAGACAATTTTCTGAAGAAATCTGTCACAACTGTGAACAATGCTAGCACGCTAACACGCTAAGGCTCGTCCACCTCCTCGAGGAAGCTGCATTCGTTTGACATCTATCGCCCTCTGGTGGCATTTTTGTAACATTACAATAACAATTTTTTCTATGTTTACATTATCTGATGGAAGAAAGGGAAAATTATTTAGTATAATGTTGTAATCTAATCATGCAAAGTACAATAAAAATGTATCCAATAAAGTTCTGAATTGTGAATGAGCAAGAATGATCTTTTGCTCTTTATATGTTGTCATTTAGCGTAATTAAAATTTAAAATCTCCTTGAAGTATTTAGGAAAATAAAGTAAACATTGAGTTCTCTAAAACACACATTTATTTAATGTCATAAAATAAAGCTGTAATTATTATAGAGTCAAGTTCAAACATCTTCAATAAAATACATGAATTTTAAATAAATTAATTAAAGGAATAATGTAAGCAACACATAACATAAAATATGATGAAATTGCATTGTTTTGAAAAGATCATTTTAAATTTTTAAAATGTCAGTTTAAACTGTCTTAGTAGTCATTTGTGCACAACCTTTGGATATTTATCATACTGTATATTGTCACAACGTGCCGGTGGGTGAAGCGGAGGCAAGGATCCACATGCGGGTGCAAAGGCAGACAGATAAGCAGGAATGGTTTACAAAAAGGTTTTAATAAAAGAACACTCTGGACTACTGAAACAATAGACACAATAGACAAGAGACACAGAACTGAAGGGGTTTAAATACAGACTGGACAGTCCAGTCGGTTTAAATACATGAGGGCTAGGAGCTTGGGTGATTGGTGGGAGCAATTAACAGAGACACATGACTGAACAGAATGGGGAGACAGGACAGGGTGTGACATATATTGACATTTTTCTACTTTTGCAAAGTAAAAATATTAATATTTAGTGTGTTTATGTGACTTCTGCAGTTGTCACAGTCCTGTGTCAATTGGAATTATTACAATGACTGGAAAACAGAAATAAATAATGACTAATTGTTCTCACACACTGACAGGTAAAACACCTTCTAACCATTGACAGATCCGTGAGCTGTTCTTGAATTATGAAGATAAGACCCGTTTCTGAGCAAAAATTATTTTGACTTTGGTATTGTTAACTTTCACATACTCAACTCCGACCAGATATGGTGTAATGTTCTCATCTCAACCTTAATCCTAGCCGCCTCATTGCCAAGTGATGGTTGCCTGAAAGTAACGGAGAGTGGAAAGTCTGTTCTCTTGAGAAGCAAGAGTGAATCAGATTTTACACGAGCTATTATAGCATCTGGTTAGATTTAGGGAACACAAAAACATGCAAATTCCTGAATGGACGAGAGAACAATGGCACAGATGTTTCCTTCACTTTCCTTTCCTTTCTATCAATGTGGGGCTATAAAACGTGGCTGCAGCAACTTTCCCCAGCCTTTCAGTGTTCTACATGGTGATATTAACATTCTTTCAGATTTCTAATGATGAGGAAGAAACAGGTCAAAGGGAAAGGGTCATGCAGCACTGGCATGAAGTGCACATTACTGGGCTAAACAAGCTGTAGGTCCTCAGCAGGGTGGCTGGCTGGCTTTAAAAGACCTCAAACATGCAGGACACAATTATATTCAAAAGTTCTTTGTTGAACTCCGATGGAAATTATATGTTACAGTAACTTATATTGTACAAAAACATTGATAATAACAACAATAAAAATAGTAATAACAATAATAATCTCACATTAGTCAAAGTTTTTCAAAGAGTCATTAAATGCTGACGGCTGTGGACAGGAAGGATCTCCTGTATTACAGCAGGTTTGAAGAAGCCTTCCACTGAAAAGGTTCTGTTGCATTACGGTATCATTAAGAGGATGCTCTGGGTTGTTAAATTATTTTTATTTTTGATTTTATGAAGAATCCTTCTTTGCACCATCATCACCAGTGGTTCCACAGTATAGTCTGCAGCACGGAACCAACCTTCTTTATCAGGTTGTTGAGCCTTTTTAGGTCCCTGGCTTTGATACTATCCTAATAGGTGATGGACCCAAGTGATTGCACCCTCTATGATATACTTATAGAAGATATGCAGCAGCTTGCTACAAACCTTAAAGGATGCAAAAGCCCCCCCCAAGAAGTCCAGCCTGCACTGACTCTTCCTGTAGATGGCTTCAGTAGTCCAGTCTGTAGATGGACATCGAGGAATTTATAGTCTTCAACCACCTCCTCATCTACTCCCATCGTGCAGATAGCGTTTGACCTATTCCTATTTCTTCTGAAATTTGCAATCTTGTCCAGGAGCAGAGGGCAGCAGTGGCTCAACAGGTTGAGCGGGTTGTCCAATAATCAGAAGGTTGCAGGTTTGATCCCGGCTCCGGACAGAGAACTCTGCTGTTGTGTCCTTGGGCAAGACACTTAACCGCCTGCTGGTGGTGGTCAGAGGGACCGGTGGCGCCTGTGCTCGGCAGCCTTGCCTCTGTCAGTGCGCCCCAGGGCAGCTGTGGCTACATGGTAGCTCATCCCCACCAGTGTGTGAATGTGTGTGTGAATGGATGAATGATACACTGTAGTGTAAAGTGCTTTGGAGTCCTTACTCTGAGAGGCGCTATACAAGTGCAGGTCATTTATCATCATTTATCATTTATTCTTTATTTAACCAGGAAGGTCCCATTGAGATTAAAAAACTCATTTTCAAGGGAATCCTGGCCAAGAAGCAGCAAAGGTTACAGTTACAATATTATATCATATGAATGTATGAGAGAACAATGGCACAGAATATGATATTCAACATTAGGTCATTTTCCTACACCATGCCGCAAAGCAGTGATAATGACCCCAAAGGACCAGAATATTGGACACCACTGCACTATTAGCAAAGGGTCTCTCTCTCTCTCTCTCTCTCTCTCTCTCTCTCTCTCTCTCTCTCTCTCTCTCTCTCTCTCTCTCTCTCTCTCTCTCTCTCTCTCTCTCTCTCTCTCTCTCTCTCTCTCTCTCTCTCCAACACTACTCCGTGCTGTTCAGTGGAGTTGCCACCTTGTGTTCGCGGTGCTGTAAGTAAATGAGCCTGAGACCACCGGGGTCCACCCTCCGGACGTCTTGCAGCACTTGGCGGATTCTAGCAACCCTCGCTCCTGCAGCTTCATACTCGTTGAGAAGCCAGTTGTTCTGGATTGGTTCAACAACGACTGGGTGGGACCAGAATGAATGCGCAGCTTCGATTGGTCACTGGTTTGGCACTCTGTCCTCTGATTGGTCAAAATAGCTCGGGTTCTTTCTGAGCATACTTCCGGTTTACATGTTGGAAAAAAGAAAAGACGAATGGAAAAATTGTAACCCAGAGAACGACCATTATCTTGTTATATAGCGATACGGTAACGTCTGCACACATTCAGATATATTTGTTTGTTTAGCCGTCAGAAGTTTTTGCTGTTTAGAGTTGAGAAGTTAAAAGCAGGGGCATCAGGTTATCGAGGAGTGTTAGCTTGCTGCTAGCAAGCTTGCTAACGAGGTACGCTTTTAGTTTTAGGCTTACAGAACCAAAACTGTTTGGTACAGGACATTTTCTCCTCATGGGATCGCGTTTGGTTATGTTGCTATCGGTAGTCTGAAAGCTGTTTGTGTATCTTCGGAATGACCTGACTGTTGGTATTTGACTAGTACCGATTGCACAGCCCTTTTCGCGATGTGTTATCACAGTAATCACCATATAACACCCAACAAAAGTGCGTAGTGTGTTATATTCTACTCCGCGTCGCACTTATTTATTTGACTTAACCAGTTTAACGTTACGGCTAGTCCTCGTTTTTACATGGTCGTATCCTGGATTCCTGCTATGCTCCTCTGCGCCCGCGAATGCGCATGGCGTTAGTTAACTCCTGTTTAACCTCGCAGCCCTTCACTACAGCGACAGAGTTTAAGCACAATACGATTTATGTTTGGTTTTAACCCTTTAGGTCAGAGGTTGTTAGAATGAGCTCACAGCAATACCCCCGACACGGACTACCCGCTAGCGGGGGCGGATCTCAGATTCCTGCCGCTGCAAACCTGCTGCCAGTCAACCAGTCATCAAATGCTGCAGGTAGCACATGTTTACTCTAAAGGTCCTTGTTTAAGGTGTCGAGAAAATCTCAATATTGAGGCTGAGTCTACCTCATTTCCCCTGAGCAGGTGGTGAGACAGTCAGCAGTCGGGATGTTGCTGATCATGGCCAACAGGATCATCCACCCTCCACGGCTGGAGCCACGTTGGTTTTCAGAGATGACAAGCAGGAGACCATGGTGGTCAGACCTTATCCACAAGTCCAGGCACACGGACAGCCGCAAGCTGCTCCTCAAACGGTGTCCATTCAACCTGGTACACCTGTGAATGTACCTGCCGCTGCTGTCCACCTCCCACAGGGACAGCCTACAGTTCTCACTGATGGACAAATGAAGGTGAGAACATTTCTCTGGCAGCATTTTTAGAAGCTTTGCATATGCATCAACATGCTTAATAGCTTTTCAAAATTGATTTATTAAACAGCCTACAAGAGATGTGAACTTGTTTGTAGGGCTGCAGCTATCGAATATTTTTGTAATCGAGTACTCTATCGAATCTTTTATCGATTAATCGAGTACTCTAATAAATTACTCTTTTGCGTTTTTAAACCATTATGTGAAATAGCATGTTGTAAAATATGAAAGACCTCTTGAAATGAGAAGCAATTGCCAGTTCAAGTTTTATTCAAAATTAGTTTTCAAAATTTCAGCACTTCAACTTTACTTCACAGTAAACAAATGCGAGTGGCTGCGGCCCAAACAGCACCAGAACCGCTCACGGCGCATACGCAAACATGGCTCGCCAGCTGTTTCCCTATTAACACACGTCCGTTTTAATTTCTACACTTTTTTGTCTCACACTAACAAGGATTGTCGAAAGCATGTTTGCCGTGGTTATGTCAAATTATACTGATCACAAAACATTTATTTACTTTCTTTTGTTTTCCTCCGCCACTCATAAACACCCGTGTCCTCCTGCAGCAATCTCGAGGGACAACGGACATCAATAACAACAGAGTAAAAAGTCAGACGTGTTGTAAAAACTGCTATTTTTAGCACATTTTAAGTCCGACGTGTTGCTACCAGACGTACGGTGTGAGCTGAAACTGAGTGCTACAAATGAAAAAGTTGCACAGTGTCTGCAGAATATATAGAAATACAGGCTAAAATGCATTATCTTGTAGAGTGACATTTACATGTGGATGTTTCCTGGTCAGGTGCTGCAGCATGGAGGATGTGGTGTTGTTAGAGGTGTGAATCTTCACTTGTCTTTCGATTCGATTACGATTATTGGGTCAACGATTCAATTCGATTCGATATCCCGATGCATCACGATTATTTCATATTGATTTGTTTTCATCGATAAATAGAAGATGTCAGATAACTGCTTTTTATTTTTTTTATCAAAAACGTAATTGACACAAACTGCCATCCCTCAAAATCTCTCCATTCACAACAGGTTAGGACAAAACATTTTAAACATTTAAGAAGATTTAACAAAGTAAAACATCTGTTTCCTGGTTCAACACCACTCCTCAGGCTGAGAAAAACACGCTTTGCAAAAACTCACAAAATCTAAAAAAAGTACTGAAAACCTACAGGACACATAATGTAATAATAAAATCCATAATGTGTTCATATATGAGTGTTTAATGTCTCTGAGCAGCTCTAGAGTCAAATATTTATGCCACAGTTCAAGGATGTCAGAAATAACACCAAATGAAATGTTTGACTTAGTTTATTTTATTTGAACCCAGTGGTTAATTTCTGAAATGTTGGAGAATGAATCAAGTTCTGTTTGATGCAGAAAATAATAAAACACAAAACAAATTCTACACTTCCAATAATATTTAAGATGTGTGTTTTATTCTTTCTGATAATAACACCAGCAGAAGGCTGTGGGCTGGATTAGGATTAAATTACCCAGATGATGGATCTCCTTCACTAACCAGCTAACTACAAACCTTTCCACTAACCTGTCCTGTGGGACCCTCACCCTTTAACCCTCATGTCCATGCTGTCTCTGGAGGAGCAGATAGGAGACAGACCTCCTGTAACTTAAAATGAACCAAAGCTTCCTCCCAGTTTCTCTTTAAGATGAGTTTAACATCAGTTTATCTTCATGACACAAAATAATAAAGTGGAACAAGAACTTCTATTTCTCTCTCCTTTTAACTTCTCCGTGTCCCTAAATAAAAGAGACAGACGATCACGCTGCAGCCGCTGTCACTGACCCCGCCCCCTCCCCAAGACCGGCTCTCCCTACATTACAACAAGCAGTCTGACTGAGCGCTTCCAGGAGAAATAATAATTAAATTATGAAAATAATAACGCGTGTTTGGAGGAGCGTCCTCCGATCGTCTCTCTGAGCAGACAGTGTCTCTCTCTCTCTCTCTCTGTCGCTGATCGAGCGAGCGGAGCGCGCCGCACGACAACCGCTCAATTAACATAATTCACGGCCCAAATCCAACAGAACCGGTCGGGCTGATTCTGTTCCGGTTTGGTCTCGGGTGACAACTCTAGTGCTCAGCCCTGCAGTACCACATTAAGGCGGAGGTAAATGTGGAGGACGCTCACTCAGACAGACTTGGATCTGCGCTGGTGCCGCCATTAAAAAAACAAAACTACATTCCACTATAATCGATTATGGCGTACTCTTCTACGATGCAGAATCGTTTATGTCCGCATCCCGATGCATCGATTATTTGATTATTTTCCTCAGCTCTAGGTGTTGTGGTAGGCTAAATCCATTTTACAGTATTTACACTGGAGTACGTTTTCCACCTTACGACGTGAAAAATGGTCCCACACCTTTGACATTTTGTTTCGTTTTCGCACTCCACCGGGGTCCACGTTGTCCGCCGTGGCTTAAAAGAAAGTTAAGTTGCGTTCGCTGCTCGCGTGTGCATTCAGTGCAGTGTGTATGTGCGTCACTCATTTCGTACCGGGTGAAACATGACCACGGGCGCTTGCAAAGCCATTAATTAATTAAACATGAATTAAACGAAGCTTCGAGGCAGAGAATTTGACTCGAGGATTTTTTGTACTCGAATTATTCGAGGTACTCGAGGAATCGTTTCAGCCCTACTTGTTTGTACTTTACGATGGACTTTCACATTATGGATACGTTTTGTGGCGAGCCGGTGGTCTGATACCTGCAAGCTGCAGGCACAGATGACATGCTGCATTTTTCTTTAGTTTTTTTTGTTAAATTCTTACGATTATCATTATGACCTTGAACTACTGTGATATGATTTTGAGGCTATAAAACCCACCCCATTCTCACCTGCTAAACATGTAGCCAGTTTAACGAAGTACTGTAGGACTCCATCCCTCTACCACGCCGTTTTCCCTAAAGGCCAGGTTCACTTGTTTTTTCAATACATTTGCAGTGGTCTCCGGTATTTGTAAACACCTTGTGAGTTGATTTTTGTGAGGAGAAAACGCTGTGGTACATTTTTATTAAGAATTCAACACAATATTTTTTCAGGCTGTACTAAAGTCCCCGATGCCCAGCCGTCTTATCGCCCCGGCACCAGCTTCCAACCAGGCTCATATGTCCAAGGTGGCAAGTCACATTACTGTCACCATAGAGAGCACTATGCCCACCACGCCATCTATCCCCGTGGCAACCATCAGTGGTCAACAGGTGAGTGTTTGTCACATGAATTTTCTGTTTAGTTTGGTTTTCCTGTTATGGACGTGTTCTGTTTTCCTGCTGCTTCAGGGTCACTCCAGTAACTTACACCACCTGATGCCAGCAAATATTCACATCATTAGGGCGCCCGCCGTCCCTCCCCAGACCTTCACTTCCCATTTACCTCTAGGTATGAAGTTTCTGATACGATCAGTACACCAGGATTGATGTTTACTTGTCGTTGAAACAGTTCTGTCTCTCACTCAGCCGTTTTAATAAGTCATTTCATGGTTTACCCTGCAGGGGCTGCTCAAGCAGCTGTTATGTCCAGCTCCAAAACAGCCTTGCGGCCTGCTACTGGAGCGAGCGGGGGCCCTGGCCAGCCCACAATGCAGCACATCATCCATCAGACTATTCAGGTGCATGGAACTGAACCTAGAGGAGGGGTTAGTTGTTCCGAACAAGAAACCGTCTGTGTAACATATTCTGTCCTTCTGTCTGCAGTCGCGCCCTGCTGTAACAACCTCCACCGCTGTGCTCCCGACTGTTGTGGCCCCCATTTCAGCAACTAGAACGCAGTCTCCAGTTATCAACCCAACTGTCACTCACTCGGATGGGACTCTTGGGTACGTTCTACATCTATGGAAGAGATCAGAGGTTACGTTTCAATCAGCTAACCTGCAGCAGTTCACACCTTTTTAGTTTTAGAAGAAGAAGAAGAAAATATCATTTCTATAGCGCCTCTCAAGACAAAAATCACGAGGCGCTTCACAAAAACAAAAAATGTAAAAATATAAAAAAGCATTTAGAAAATGTTTAAAAATACATTTAAAATGAGCAAAAATAAGATGTTGCGATTTAAAAGAAAAAATGTTGAGAGAGAGTGAACAGGAAAGAAGGAAACCAGTGGATCCTGAGGAAGGTGGAATAGGTGGGGAGAGCAGAACAAAGAGAGAGAGGTGAAGAAGGTCATACAAAAGCCAGCTTGAACAAGTGAGTCTTCAGCTGCTTTTTAAAGGAGACCACTGAGTCCACTGATCTCAGGCTCAGGGGGAGAGAGGTCCAGAGTCTGGGGGCCACAGCAGCAGATGACCTGTCACCTTTGACCTTTAGCCTGGTGCTGCACAACCAGTAGGCTTTGATCACTGGACCTCAGGGACCTGCTGGGGGTGTAGGGACTAAGAAGATCACCAATGTAAGATGGTGCTTGTCCATGTAAGGCCTTATAGACCAGAACCAGGATCTTGAAATGAACCCTGAAGTTGACTGGCAGCCAGTGAAGCTGGAGGAGAAGCGGGGTGATGTGGGTGTGTTTGGAGGACTTGGTCAGAAGCCGAGCACAGGCGTTCTGAACCACCTGTAGACGGTTCAGGGAGGTTCTGCTCAGACACGTGAAAAGAGAGTTACAGTAGTCTAAGCGTGAGGAGATGAAGGTGTGGAGAACTGTCTCAAGTTCAGAGCGGGACAGAATGGGACTCAGCTTAGCAACGTTCCTGAGATGGAAGAAGGAAGAGCCAACAAGAGAACTGACATGAGAATCCAGGGTGAGAGCTGGGTCAAAGGTCATACCAAGATTCCTGACAGAAGGTTGGGTGTGGGAAGCAAGCTGACCAAGAGAGTCTCTGACTTTGGGAACCAGCTTGTCTGGGGCACAGATGAGGATCTCAGTCTTATCTTCATTCAGCTGAAGAAAGCTCCCACCATCCAGGCTTTGATAGAGTCTAAGCAGGTGTGTAACAGCTGCAGCTTAGACATCTCATGGGGCTTAAAGGAGATGTACAGTTGGATGTCATCTGCATAAAGATGGTAGGAGATTCCTTTGAAGGAGCTCAGGATGTGCTGAAGAGGAAGCAGATAGAGGAGGAAGAGCAGAGGCCCCAGCACAGAACCTTGTGGGACACCATGGGTGAGAGAGGTGGTGGAGGATCTAAACTTGAGGACAGCCACAGAAAAGGAGCGCTCAGAGAGATAAGAGGAGAACCACTCCAGAGCAGATCCTGATAGGCCTACCCAGTCTCTCAGCCTCTCCAGTAGCAGGTGATGGTCAACAGTGTCAAAGGCTGCAGTCAGGTCCAGCAGGACCAGAACAGAACAGTCCCCTGCATCACTGTGGGTCAGAAGGTCATTGGAGACCCTAAGAAGAGCTGTTTCAGTAGAATGAGCTCTACGAAAACCTGACTGGAAGCTATCATAGATGTTATGTTGATCAAGAGCAGCTGTGAGTTGTTTAGCCACAACCTTTTCCAAGATCTTGGAGATGAATGGAAGTTTAGAGATGGGTCTGAAGCTGCTGTGGAGAGAGAGGTCGAGACTCGTTTTTTTAAGAAGCGGGTGGATTACAGCGTTCTTAAAGTAAGCAGGGACCTGACCAGAGACCAGAGAAGCATTAATTATAGAGAGCACGCTGGGACCGATGGACTGAAAAGCACTTTTAAAATGTTTGCTTTTAGTCATATGATGCATCGCTTCAGGCGTCTTGACTTTGTTGGCTTCAGAACATTTTATTTAAACAACTGTAAAAATTTAAGTCTTAATAAAACAACAGACCCAATAAACAAGATTGCTTTATTTTATTTGGAAATCTCTTTTGAAAAAATTATGAATAAAAAAAATAACTTGCATTTTTTGCATTTGAGACTGGAATGAATGGAACCACTATAGTTTGTGTGTGTGTGGGTTAGTGGTACTGTATTGCTTATTTTTTGGAAATAGCATGCACTTTACTTTCATCTTCTGCAGAGCAATAATTTAGATGTTGGTGTTATTGTTCAGCACGTTCAGTTCCAATAAAATTTTGGACAAAATTATTTATTTTGTGATCAAATTTCTTTTTTTCATTCTGAGAATTTTCAGTTTCAGTTCTGACGTTTAGTGCTGACTTTGTCCGTGTTCTGTTCGGTGATTTGCGTATTTGATTGTTTCAGACGTACGGCATTGACCATTCACCCCCCTCCTGCTGCAGTCAGCATTCAGAGGCCTCAGACTTCCCGTGACACAGCTACTCGAATCACTCTGCCTTCACATCCTGCGATTGGAGCTCAGAAGGCCCAGCCTCCACACACCATGGCACAGGTCCCTTCTTTACTATGTAAATTTGTTTAAATGTTGTTTCTGCTCTAACAAATCATAACCGTGTCTTCCTTGCTCCACACAGAAACCCATCTTTAGTACTGTGACCCCTGCAGCGACTGTGGCACCTATAGTTGCCACCAACACTGTGCCATCAACGACCACCATAGGTATTGTTGCTTACTTGCATCAGCAGTTCACGCAAGTTCAGCCCTTTTTAGAAGACGCACCATGCTGGCAAATCGGCGTAACACTGCCACCACAGTGTGTCTTGTGAACGGGCATGGCGTTGTGGGAATTTTGCAGCATTCGTGCTCGGTAGTAATATTACAGCAACGCCAGACCTGTGAATCACTCTGCCTTCACATCCTGCGACTGGACCTTGGTGCAACAGAGGGAGGTGTCATGATCACTTGGGGAGTTGCTGCCGAGCTTCGGCTGACATTTATATTATAAATGAAAGTAATACGTTTCACTATTGTTAACAGAATCAGTTGAGGTGATAAACTGGAGTGCTGCAGAGATCCAGGAGCTTCTCCATTACAGCTGTAGGTCAGATCACCAGAGACTGCACGGGGCTGTGGGGCACAGACACCTTTAGGAGCTGCTTGTTAAAACAAACGTAATGAGCGCAGCTTCAATTGGAATAAAAAGCAAGTTATGTCCAAGATGAGCTGAAGTTCGCGGCAGCGCCGAGACCGCCCCCATGCCCCCTTTATGCTGCCGTTGTGTAATCTTTTGGAAAAAGGGCACAATTGCACCACATTACCGCCACAGTGTGGCCACTTATAAACTACCTAAAGCTGCTTGATGCCAGCCCAGCGTTGCAGCAAATTGGTGGCTTTTAGGAATGTAAGAAAATATCGATATAGCAATATATCGCAATATTTTTTCCTGCGATATTATATCGATGTTCAAAAGCTGTGTATCGATTTTTTGGGAAGAATTTACGTGCAAACTTTTGTGTATTTTCTTTTCTTTTGGTGCAAATCAAATGCCGTCCGCTAGTCAGCAGTAGGGTGCAATGGAGTTTTTTTCCACCACTGAAATGTAAATCCCTCTATTATGGTTCAGATACCTCATGTTAATCGTGTTAAGTATCAGTTTGGACCATTTATTGAATTTTCCTATAATAATTTTAGTCTAAAAAAATCGCTATAATTGTCCGACTGAATGTATCGCAATATATCGTGATATATCGTATCGTCTCCCCTGTATCGTGATAAGTATCGTATCGCCAGAATTTCACCAATACACATCCCTAGTGGCTTTGTTTTCTAAAAGAGGCTTTTGACGTTTCTTCACCTTTTTTTCCTCAAATTTTTGTTTTTCCTAACGTTTAGGCTCTGTTCCTCATACCCAAATGACAAGTAGCACTATAGTCACCATGGCAATGGCGTCACACTCCTCTCACGCCACAGCAGTGACCACCTCTGCCATCCCTGTTGGTAAGGCGGCCTTTAAAACTTATTTGTGAGCTGGTGTGTGATCCTGGTCGTTGCGTGCAGCTTAGTTTTCTCTAACCTTTTCGTTCACAGCTAAAGTGGTCCCCCAGCCTATCGCCCACTCCTCGTCTCGTGTTCAGCCCGACTACCCCGGAGAGAGAGCCAACCTGATCCCTATCCCAGGCCACAGGTCGTCTCCTAACCCTGTCGCCATGGAGACGAGAAGTGACAATCGGTGAGAGCGAAGACATTAGCGCTCATTGAGGTTGTTTTCTAGTTGTATGGAGGTGTTTGACTTTACATTTTAACGTTGATCCAGCACAGGGTATCTGCAGGTCCTTAAAAAGTCTTAAATTTGCTTTTCCAAATTTAAGGCCTTAAAAATCCTTAAAAATGACAAAATCCTTAAATAGTTTCCCAAATTCTTAAATTACCAAAGACCCAATAAACAAGATTCTTTTATTTCTATAAAATTTTTGTGAATTTCTAGTTAGCGTTCAGCATTTTTTGTGTACGATATTGGCGTAAGCGGAACCGTACACGTTCGGTTGGTTGTGAAAGGGGGCTATCTTTAGATGAGCACGCTAGTGGGAGTTTGCGCCATGGGGAAGTGCAACATTAATGGTAACTGGATGGCTAATCCCACGTTCACGATGTGATTGGCACCGGTTCCAGGCAATAGCTGGAAATTATAGCTTACATTTAATTAAAAAATAGCTTAAATTTGGTCCAAGTGGCCTTAAAAAGGTCTTAAAAAGTCTTAAATTTGGCTCCCTTAAACCTGCAGATACCCTGCAGCAGCTGTAGCCCATTGTTTATTGTAGGGAACAATTATTGAGCCAAGCTGATGATGATGATGACTTTTCTATGAATCTCTTTAAGGCCTTCTGTGCCGGTTCAGTTCCAGTATTTCCTGCCAGCGTACTCCTCATCATATCCTCTGACGCACACCTACACCCCCATCAGCAGCTCGGTCTCTACCATTCGCCAGTATCCAGGTAACCATCAATCAGCTTTGTGTTTCTGCTGATCAAGGGTTCTGGGAGTGTTTTCAGTCTGAGCTGATGGTACGCTCAAGTCACCGACTGCCATCTTTTCAGATGCATGTTTTGATTTTCTTACAGAAATCAGTTTAGAGTTCCTTCTTATTCCTTGGATTTCCAGCATACTTTTCCCTTCTAGAGTTTGTTTCTGGTTAGGACAACCTTTTCCAGGAAGTATACTCTTGAACATAACGTGCTCCATCATCCTTAGCTAGCACTGGTTTATTTGCTGAAATAGATTTCCCTTTTGGCCCTTTTCATGTGCGTTTTGGTGCAATAGTCCGTCCATCCGTCTGTCCGGGACCGATATAAAACTTTTAACAAAGGCCGATAGTCGATATAATGGCCAATAAATCTTCCTCACAAAAAAAAAATATAAATTTTCTTAAGCTTAAACCGAACACTCAAACTCAGTCACAGCATAAATCTACGTAGGCGGAGGGAGGCTACCCTCTCATTCACCGGGGTAAACCCCAAAGTACAGCCACCAAGATGGGGGGGCCACTAGTATGCCCACCCCTGCTCAGCGCCTCTCTGTGGGAGCAGCTCCTGAGTGGTAGAAAGTCCAACCCCCCTCAAGGAAACTGGTTCCAGAGCCAGAGCCATGTGTTGAGGTGAGTCGTTTGGTGTAAAAGTTATAAATAATAAGCAGGTAGCCTCCTGAGTAGCTTCTGTTCAGACAGTGTTTTCCTCCTCCTCAACGGATCATCTAAATGGCTGATCTGAGAGCAGTTGTCTGAAAACGGCTCTAATCTGTTACATTTCACCAGCAGCTTTAACGTGCAATGTTATTTTAGAAACCGATTTTTTGCCACCAACTTTTCATTATTGTTATTTTGTCAGAATTATTCAATGGGCTTAAGTTTTTCTAACCTTCATAAAGTTAGGGTGATGGACTCCAAATGAGAGAAAGTTGATGTGTATCAAACATCAGAAATGTTGGTTATCAAATCTTTGTTCTGTTGAGCAAAATAGTGGGATTTTTGATAAAACCAAGTAAGTAAATAAACAAACAAACAAACAAACAAACCGTTTTTTGGTCCTATTCCAGACTCTTTACCCAAGTATCAGAAGGCAATACTCAAGGTGACCTTATAAATGCCCTAATGAAAGTCTTTCAAGGTATTGTTGATGCATTGTTCAGCTCAGTAGCGCCTCCTGTGGTTTTTAGAGCTGATAATTATTGTTTTATTGTTCTGTGTCACTATCAAACCTTGGCAAATCTGAAGGTCCAAAATTCTGATTTAAACTTTAAATTTCTTTTAAAAGTCACCCCTCAAGCACCGAGTTCAGCACTTCCCACTCAGGCTGGAGTGGGCGTGGCCACCACTGTCCACCTTAACCACATGCAGCTGATGGCTGTGGATCGGATCGGTCTTCCCTCGGCACAAATCAGCACCCAGGGGATCCAGCCTGCTCCCATAGCTGCACAGGGCATTCAGTCTCCACAGATAGGAGTTCAGAGCCTGCACACCTCTGCACCAATCACCACACAGGGAATACAGCAGGCACCAATCGTCACACAGCAGCAGCCACAGGCAGAGACAAAACCTGGTAATTACTGAACTACAACAGAATCCAGTCCTTGTTTACCAAAGCTAGGCTTGTTGGTGACGCCTGTTCTGTTTTCATCAGGGGTTGTGTTGGCTGATGGCTTTGTCGCGAGCCCCATAAGCACCACATTTGGCTCCACCCAGCCAGTAGCTACCATGGTGCAGTCCCACACCCAGGGAGCTCCCACTCTGGTGTCCTCCCCTCGACCCAGCATTCTCCGCAAAAAGCCTGCAAATGAAAGGTGAGTGAGGTGATGTCACCTGAAGCAGCCCTCTTCAACAAAACGATGCTCCTTGTCTAAGTTCTGCAGCACCACTTAAACACTGAAAATACAGGAACCTGAAGACTGCTTTCACACAAAGATAAAATGATTAACTCTTTCACTGCCAGCCGTTATCTGAACAGAAAGCCCCTGCCTGTCGGCGTTTTTGAGCATTTTTACTTTTTTTTTTTTTTTTTTTGAAGGGTCACTGAACATTGTGCTCTATAATCATGTAAACACCAAAACTACCGAAGGAAAGAGTAGATTCACTTCTTGCATCAGGAAGAATCGGCGTGTTTCTAGCTTTATCCGTTCTTTCAATCTGTTGGCGAAGTGTGAGCTGTAGAAGCTTCTCTGGTTAGCGCCTCGCTTTAGGCTCGGCGGCGTCCCAAAATTATCTTCTAATTCATGGATTGTCTGCTTCCTGATCACATGGCGTGTGACACACGGCTTTAGTCGTCCATGGTGGTGAATGGGTTACCGTATGTTCTGGAGTATAAGTCGCACCAGCCATTAGGGCTGTCGCGGTGGAGGAATTCCCCCTGCGGTGATTCAGGGTGGCTTAATATTGCGGTGTGCGATATTATTGCAGCACTTCTTTTTTTTATTGCAGTACTATCTAAACATAATGTTTACACATTTAAAAAAGGTTAAAAATTGCCGTGCCTTCTTTAATAACACTTTACTGAATGCAGATCAAAGGGCAGTAACAACACAGATCGCAGTAACGTTTGTTTCTCCGACAGTCGGAGTCCGACTGAACTTAAAAACAACAAAATTCAGGAGAAGGTTAAACTTTTAAATGCAAATTTGGCTGCAGCATCTAACAACTAAGAAACAAGTCCCCATTGTGTTTAGTTGTTTAAAATCAAGCATGAAAAATTACATGTACCGGGCGCGCGCGCGCCGGGGGGCGGGCGCACTATCATTTCACTTTCACACACACGAATGACGGTGATTTATAGCTCGGTCACGTCCTTGTTACCCACAAGGAAAACCAGCATGTTAACCATATACGGTTTGAGAGAGGATCTGAGGGGGGGGGCAGCATTTCCAGCAACACTGAAAACCCTCTCGGATGGTGCGCTCGTTGCACTAACGCACACGTACCTGCGTGCGACTCTGGTGAGCAAAGGGAATCTCTCCCGGTTGTTGCTCCACCATGTCAGGGGGGTTTCTTTAGGGTGGATGCATTCCTCCTGCAGGTAGCGAGTGAGCTCCAGCTCGGCTCAAACTCTCTTCGGGACGGTTGCAGAAGCAGTGCTTGTCCGGGACTTCAGCAGGTCTCCGAGCGTTTATTATTATTTATTTGCCGCTGGTGGCAGCTCTGTCTCGGCCAAGGACTCTGGCTGCGCAGCAGCTGACGTACTGAAAACCAAAGCGCTCCCAAAGGAGCGAAGTGACGTTTCGTTTTGATACCAGTGCAGCCATCCTTCTCAACATGCATCACTGAGTTGAACCAAGTTCAGTAATCGCGGTGGCCCATGATGCAGCGCGGTGGGCTTCTTCATATTGCGATATTTCATTTTTGCGGTTACCGTGACAGCCCTACCAGCCATAAAATGTATAATGAAGAAGAAAAAAAAACATACGTTGCATTTTGGGGGGAAATTTAATTATTTTTCTTACAAAATCTGAGACCAAGCGTTTCACATTGCAAGACAAGTACCGATAACAATAACAGAATAATCAACCAGCTGTTGCATCAGCGGTATGCGCATCAGCGCGCCACGGTCTCCAGCAGGTGATGGCGGCGTTTCAAACCCTCCCAGCGGGCGGGGAGAGCTCATTCCTGGGCCGGAGCCGGCGCTCAGCAGCACGGTATACATAATTTGGTATATAAGTCGCAGGGCCAGCCAGACTATGAAAAAAAGTGCGACTTATAGTCCGGAAAACACGGTAATTGTTTTTGCGTGAGATGACCAATCAAAAGCTGTGAGAACAGGAAGGAGGGGAAATG
The DNA here is from genome assembly GCF_043380555.1 of Nothobranchius furzeri. NCBI lineage: Eukaryota > Metazoa > Chordata > Actinopteri > Cyprinodontiformes > Nothobranchiidae > Nothobranchius > Nothobranchius furzeri. Next base: position 60,891,669 of record NC_091756.1, on the reverse strand, counting down.
GGTTTGACACCATGATGTCTTAACTTTGATTCTATCAGCACCTATTTGAGTCACTTCCTCTTTTCACCACAGAACTGAGCGGTATTTGTGTCGTCATTCACTGCTTACACAGTCCCAGAAAACAAAGAACGGTAAAACCACCGTGTTGCCTAGCTCTCAGTGTTGATGACAAATTCTCAAACATTAGTCGTTTCCAAATTGTTTTAAGTCGCTTGCGGGGGTTCCGTATTCCTTGCCTGAGTTGTGCTAGCCTGGCCCGCCAGACTCCTCCTCTGTTTAATTCTGCTCAGAGAAAGGGTCTGGGAACTCTCCTGTTCAACTAACCCCACCCCGTGAGGATTCTAACCGAGCCAGTCGGCGCTGAGCGGCGTACGTCACACACCACAGTGCCGAGTTTGTCGAACATGGCGACTGAAGCGGAGTTTGCTGCGGCTCTTTCCTCTGCTCTAAATGACTCGGATGTCTTTAAAACCACGAGTAGACGCGCTAAAAGCCTTTCTTCTAAGAAAATAAAAGATATTTACGCCGTTGCCAGATGCCTTTTTTTTTTTTTTTTACTACAGCTAGAAAACTACAGCGTTGCGCGGTACAGTTGGCATTTCCGTCTTTTTTCTGATTGGTTACTTTTGAGCTGCCTAGTCCCGCCCTCGAATGCCTCCCTGCCTGTGACTCACCAGACTCTCTCTGTGTGCAGAACTAAACAGAGGACGAGTCTGGCAGGCCAGGCTAGAGCTGTGGGGTCTCACGGTGGATTTAAACATGTTGAACAAAAAGTCTTTTGGCACTCAGAAGGTGTTGTACCACATTTCTGCTAAATATCTGTAATTGTATTCATTTTGTTTTTATTGATGATTAGCAGTGGTGGCTAGGGATGGGTACCTTTGACATTTGAATCGATCCGGTACTAATTCCCGGTACCTAGGAATCGATACCGGTACTTAATGGTACCAATTTTCAATACTTTTGAGTGTTTGTTATTTTAATTCTCATATAATTAAATATATATTTTTCTCAATTTATAACCATATTTGATAAATATCATGATAAATAACATACAACTGTTTGTATTTTAACATCGTCCTTGTAGTTTTATAAGCTGATAATTAAACTGAAGCAAACATCTTTACTGTGAACTAAGTTTTCTGTGTATCTTCATTCCTTTTGCCGTCTTTGTCCATTTGATTTTTCCTACTGGGAAGTTAGAATTTCCGAGGAGAAAGCGAACGCACCATTAGATGATAACAATGGTGGCAATGGAAGCTAACATATCAAGCTAACGTTATCTTAAACAGTTTAACTGCTGGAGCAGATTATAACGATGATGCCTCACACTTAGATCGTTGTCGCTGGTTTCATCTTCACCCAATCACCCGTCGCATTTAGTAAAGTGAAGCCAAACTTTAGAGCGCGTTCATGTTCTTCTAGTTGGGAATTCGGAGTTCCGAGGAGAAAGCGAACGTACCATTAGCGAAACGGAAGCTAACATATCAAGCTAACTTTATCTTAAACATTTTATTTACCTACCGGAGCAGATTAAGATGAGGATGTCTCACTTAGATCGTTGTCGCTGGTTTCATCATCACCCAGTTACCCATCACATTTAGTGAAGTGGACCCAAGCGTTAGCGTGCGTTCTTTCTACCATGCTGCTCTGTTTACAACTGGCTTGCAGCGACTGATGACAAAACGCTCTTGCGCATGCGCAGCTGTCTAGGCAAGTTCTCTTCTTGAAGGACGGGTACCGAAACGAGGCACCGTTTGAAATGACGTGAATCGGTGCTCAGCCGGTACTATGGAATTCGGTCGGTGCCTTAAAATGTACCGAATTCGGTACCCATCCGGTGGCCATCCTAAATGACTCCAAAGGTCAGTCCGTTATAGATGCACATCTGCTGATTACTTAAGAGTGTCAGTATACTAGCGGTGAACAGAAGCACAAAACCATTATTGCCTGCATTTCGGTGGTCGACTTCGAAAGCTTCTTAATTTAAACAAACAGCCGTCGCTTGTCTTTGTGTTTCAGCTGTGTCCGTAAGACCTTGATCCCTGCCCAGTCCAGTGAATCCACCAGTGGTAGGATGGATGGTGGGGTGAGAGGAGCAGGATCTCCCCGGCCTGCAGGGTGAGTTGCGTCGATCACGTCCTCGTCTGATGATTGTTTTTGAGCCAACGTTTTTTTTATTTTTATCCTTTCACCAGTGTGAAACCCAAAGCTGAGGTGCACATGGCGGTGGCTACAGTAGAGGCACTGCCTGCTCAGGGAGCAGAGCAGCAGGTGGTGGCTTCAAACCCTCAGCACCTGACCCAGGCCATCCCCACCATGCTCGCCACGCCTGGTCCAGCGCCTCCCTCCCAGCTTTCCACTGTCCTCTCATCTCTGCCAGCAGCCATCACTGTAACCCCCCCTGTTCCTGCCTCAATGGCCAACACCGTGGCCTCTCCCACTCAGCCTGCAGCCAGTAGCACTGCTGCATGTGCTACTAGCTCCACCTGCCCAGATGTAAAAATCAAGCAGGAGGTAGAGTTGATGGACACCTCCCAGCCGGGTAAGAAACCTCCACGATATCAAGGATCTAATCTGACCAACTCCGATGTCTCAAATCAAAAAAATGTGTGCTTCATTAGATCCTAGTGTGAGCATATCATCAGCACCAGCACTCACCACCCAGGCAAACGCACTGAACGCTCCTGCAACGGCAGATCTCGTCCCTGGAGCTTCCCCAAGGAAGAAGCCTCGCAAACAGCAGCATGTAATCTCAACCGAGGAGAGCGAGATGGTTGAAACAAACAGCACAGATGAAGAGAAGACCCCAGGAAGGTCCATCACCAGTAGAGCAGAGCGACTCGAATCTCCTCCAAGGGAATATGTTGGTACGACTCAGCCACCGTGGCTCCACTCGCACTGATGTTTGCTTGCTTGATCACTAGCCCAACTTGTTTTTCTCTTGAAGACGAAGAAGGAGTTCGATATGTTCCCGTCCGGCCTCGTCCACCCATCACACTTTTGCGGCACTACCGGAACCCCTGGAAGGCGGCCTACCATCATTTTCAGAGGTACAGCGACATTCGAGTAAAAGGTGAGCATCTTATTATTGTTAGTTTTTATGCAAATAATAAAATAAACAGAATTTTCAAGCAGCGCTCCTCTTTTTCTCTCTCAGAGGAAAAGAAGTGCACCTTACAGGACATGGCCAATCAGAGAGGAGTGGCATGCCGGGCACAAGGGTGGAAAATTCACCTGTGTGCCGCACAGCTACGACAGCTGGTGAGTGCCGGTCTCAGACCGATATCTGAGGTTTTATTTGGTTCAGTTGTTCTTATGTTATCTCGATCTTGGTGTAGATACGTTTGCTTGTACTGGAGTTTTTTCACCAAACCAGTTTTAGTGCCGAACCAAAGTTCTGTGACGTGATTCTGGTTTGGCTCACTGGCTAACTGCTTTGTTAAAGCACCAGCGAAGAACAGCTCTGGTCTCGCACTTCAGTGCAAACCCTTAAAGGTTTGTAGTTACTATCTTAGTGGTACTGGCAGTTAGGGTTGTCACGGTATGAAAATGTAACCTCACGGTTATTGTGACCAAAATTATCACGGTTTTCGGTATTATCGCGGTATTTTTTAAACGGTGTTGCATATGTTCAGAAAGCATTGATAGTCCTGTTCTACACAAACTGAAATAGTTCTGAAAAGGTTTAACAGTGTTTATTAAACCTAAAATAACACAAAGCCTTAGCAAAAGTGCAACTTTTCACAAGTAAAGGAACAAATAGCTTATTTTTCTGGAACTTGTTACAGTAGTCAGTGCAGGTTTAAATGATACAAATCCAAACATTCAAAACATAAACAATATGTAAACAAATCAAAGAAACACCACTTGTTTTCTCATATACTTGTTTTCTTCATTATCAAAATGAAAATCTAAAACTCCAGTCCACACTTGACTTGAGCGCTGTACAAGTCAACCTTAAAAAATATGTATTTAAAACAAATAGCACTTTAAACAAATTACTAAAATAACTACTACACTATGTAATCAAATCCAAATGTTCAAGTATAAATGGCATTGAATAAGTAAACAAATCAATGACAAGGAACTAATTGTATATTTCTCTTCATCATCAACAAATAAGATGCTTCATCCAGCAACAGGGTGTCCGTGACACGGTTTAAATGCTGCCAGAGGACGCTGCGGCTGCAGTATATAGTGACTCGTTGCATTCTCCCTCAACCAAAAGTCCTCACGTCATGCATTTAAGCTAAAATGCTAATGTTAACTTACCTTGCACTGGCTGTAGAGACGTGGGTGATGGTCACGCAGATGTGCCATTAGATTCGAAGTGTTGCTGCCTTTTGCAGACACTTGTTTCCTGCACGTTCTGCACACGGGATACCAGTCTTCTATTAACTGTCCCTCAGCATTTTTCAGAAATCCAAAATATGCCCATACTTCCGATTTAGTCTTCTTTGAGGGCTGATGGATGTCCTGGGCGCTGCCGTCTCCTCCTTCGGCCATTATTTCAGCTTCAAAGTTTTGGTGCCGTTGCAAACTAAAAGTGCGTGTGCGCGCCGCGGGAACTTCAGCTGAAGCAACGGTGGCTGGTAAGGGTCACCGCGCCTAAACCGCGGCCACGGTAAACCCACCGAGATAATTTAGTTTTTTAAAAACTGGACGGTTATTTTTATTGTCAACTTTTTTACCGGGGTTTACCGCTATACCGGTTACCGTGACAACCCTACTGGCAGTAATAGTTCTGTCCATTAATGGGACAGACAAAACTGTGTTTTCTGCCCTCTGCTCCCACTTCCATGACTTGTAAGACTCTTTAAAATCTATTTTCTTGTTGCAGTCAAATTTGGAGCATGATGTGTACAGCCGCCTCTCCACCCTCCAAGAAGGCCTCATCCCAAAGAAGAGGGTAGGCGCTGGCGCTGACGACGACCTCCACCGAATCAACGAGCTCATACAGGTATTCTCTCCACTGCTGTTTTGAGACGAGTAAAAGTTTGACATGATTCGATGGCCCAATTATGTGATTTTCAAACGTTTGGAATCAGGTGGAAAAGATCGAATTTAATCTTATAAAACAACAAATGTGACCCTTTAAATTCATCCTGACAGATTTTCTAACGGAACATCAATGGCATAGTTTTAATGTTGACAGTTTCCTCTATATCAGTATTTAATGTTGCATGGAAGACCGCAACACCATAACGTCAGACAGATTAAGGCAGGCGGGGATTCAGACACCATGGCATGCAGCGACTAGCTAGCAGGCTAGCGTGTTCCTCTGGAGAGCTAAAATGTCTGTAGGTTGTACGAGTTTCGTAGGGTGTGCAAACTGGGTATTTAATGTAGTGGAGAAGGTAGTGCTGCGTTCAACACTACAAATCTGGTAACCAGCTTTACAAACTTATTTCTTCCTCTTTCGGCTTTTCCCTTTAGGCGTCGCCACAGCGGATCGTCGGTCTCCATTAGGTCTAAAGCCGGGCAGACACTGTGCGACTTTTTCACTCGCAGCGTTCAGCTTCAGCTCAAACTGTACGACTTCCTCGCAGAGCAGATCTCACGAGTCATGTGCTCACACTGCACTTCTGGTAGCAACACGTCGGCCCTAAAAATATGCTAAAAATAGCAGTTTTTACTCAACACGTCAGACTTTTTTGTCTTGTTTTGCCTGTTGTCCTTCGGGAGCGCTGCAGGAGGACACACAGGGATTTATGGGGGTTGGATGAGGAAAACGAAATAAAGAAAGTAAATCTGTGTTTTGTGATCAGTTTAATTTGACATGAACACGACAAACACGCTTTCTTGACGATCTTTGTGAGTAAAAAAACGTGTAGAAATAAAAACGAACAGCGTGTGTTGTTAGGGAAATAGCGGGGGAGCGGTGTTGATGCAGGATAGCGCATGCGCCGTGAGCGGTTCTGGTAGTTTTTGGGTCGCAGCTGCTCGCAGCGCCGCTTCAACAGTGCGATACCCTCACGAGGGACGAGCAAAATAAGAAACACGCCAGAAGTCCGTGCGAGCTCACGACTGCTGATCGGCGGCTGGTCACGTGGTGTTAATCGCCTCTCGTAACCCCCTGAACACTACACGACCGCTCGGCGCAAAACTCGCCCCGATGTCGTGGATTCTCGCACGAGTGGAAAATCGGCTCAAAAAAGTGAAAAAGTCGCACAGTGTACGCCCGGCATTACTCTGCCACCAATCCTCCCAGTTCACTATTTCTCATTTGATGTATCTGCAGTTATTCAAAGTCAAACGCCCCTGACCCAGGTGGGGAGCCAGAACAATGTGAGCGTAGCATCCCTTTTGAGAAAACAAAAGACAAACTTTCAATACTCCGCCTCTAATAATGAAAACCATTTTCTTTGTTTGTCTAAAGCCTGATTTATGCTTCTGCGTCAGGACGGAGACGCACAACGCCATTGTGCGTCGGCGCAAGGACTCTCGGACTGGCTTGCAGAGGGTGACGGAGACGTGCCCAGATTTTTAACCATCCGTCAAACGAGACCACAAGCTTGTGATTGGTCAGGACGCTGCTTCCTGTAAATTTGTCAGCAGCGCCATCTTTGCCGCTTCAAAAGTCAAGAGATATTTAGCGGCAGACAAGGAACAGACTGAATGTCTTGTGGGAAAAAGTCTGAAAATATGAACGTTTATTTAAAGGCGACTGAAGGAGTGCAAAGATATGCAGCAAGAGTTTTGTTTGTGGATGGAAACGACGAGAACCGTGAGTTTAGAGGTGCCGGTCGTATGGAGGTGGGGGTGGTGGGGGTTTGTAACAATCCCCAGCTGACGGAGAAGTCCGAGAGTCTGAGAGCAAAACTTCTCTGTCAATGCTTGTGTCTCCCTCGTGAAGCTGATGGAGAAGTATAAATCAGGCTTTAGTCTCAGGCAGTAGGTAGGACAACAAGTTATTCAACTCCAACTGATGCCATCAGTCATTTCTTCACCTAAATATATCCCAGACCGTCAGAAATTTGTCAAATACATTTTCTAAATGTACAAAAGAGGCTGGCTTCATTTTTAAACGGTGGTTAAAGAGCGTTTCGATCATTTAGTAAACTCGTTGCCCTTAGTTTTCCATGTGACCCAGCTCTGCTCTTAGCCTACTGCTCTGATGTTTGGTTTGGTTGTCAGGGTAACATGCAGCGCTGTAAGCTGGTGATGGACCAGGTGGCAGAGGCCAGAGACACCATGATGAAGGTGCTCGACCACAAGGAGAAGGTGCTAAAGCTGCTCAACAAGAACGGCGCTGTCAAAAAGTCCTCCAAGCTGAAGCGTAAAGAACGTGCATGAGTGTGACCTTCTCACCTGTCGACCGCCACCGCCCGCCCCCACCTCTCTGACGAGGCGAAGGAGCTGCTCTGAACTTTGGTGCTATGATTTGCTGCATACAATCGCACGCACCCTTCCAAACTGCCTCAGACTGGACGGAGAGAGGAGCCGAACTGGAAATCATTCACACGAAAGACAACAATTCTAGACTTCACCAGTTTGGCCGACTGGACGACAGATGTTTTCCCTTCCTTTGAAGATACTTGAGACTATTTTTAATTTCGTAGTTTCTGCCTGTCTGAAGGCCTATTGTGAATCTGACGCTCAGCATTTCCTGTCAGAGAAATAATTTGAGTTCAAATGAACGATTCTGAATAGTAGATCTTTTTTTTTTACTCAAGCATGTACAGACTAACTAGTTTTTCATTTTCCCTTCATCAGTTTGTGCCTTCGTTTCGTCTGTACTTGAATTGGCCAGAGACGTGTAAGCTGTGTCAAAATAACGACGTTTCCTTTTCTTATGGTAGATAAATACTCAGAAATACCCTTCAGCAGCCCCCTGTTCAGCATAACTGCTATCCTGAACCCTGAAAGTGAGAATAGCAAAACCTTTTTACCGGTGTTCACTCTTTAAGCCAGATTAAAATAAATTAATGTTCCTACAGCGATGACCTCACCAGAATGCTCCGTGTTTGGAACAAAGAGAGGGTGACTCGTGCTCACGATGGCAGACTGAATTGATGTAAATCACTGTAAATGTGTTTTCCATGGTTTGTTTCGTGTTTTGTACTGGGTTTGCTGTGTGTGACGCGCTGCTTCGTGCTGCGGCGTAGCAGCGTCTCAGTGAAGCCGGCCTGAAAACATCTAGCCATTGTATATTGTTTCTGTCTGTGTAATTATAGTAAAGATCCTTAAACCTGACAAACAACTCTTATTTTTATCAGCTGCGGCCGAAAGGCAGGAAGTGGTGATTTTGCTTCAGATTGTGGGTTTTAACAAAATGTCTCATAAATTGAAAGAAAAGTTCGTCATCAAACTTTATTTCTAAAGCACTTTTCAAATACCGGAAGGCCGACCAGCGTGCTGCACACTAAATACTTCAAACATTCACGTCAAGTTTTAGAGTAAAACGACTGGACACATTTCTACAACTGACTAACTGTTGGATGTTAGCCCGGTTCAAGGTCTCCGCCTGAGTCATCTGACCTCAGAAAACGTAAAAAAGTACTTGTTTTACAGCTACAGGTGTGTGTGGTTGTATTCCAGTCACGCCGAGCGCTGAGCTCATAAACTACTGGGCGGGTTTTAATTAGACGGTGTAGGTTACAACTAGTTAACCTTTACAGTTGGTTCAGTTTTGTGGGTAAACTTGGACAACACAACTGCTACGGTCAAGTGAACAAAACTTTGTTGTGGTAGCATCTGAGTCATGTTTGCATAAAAGCGTACCTCTGACCGAGTCAGCCCAGTTAGGGAAATTACTCCTGAACCTGTTTTAATGTAACAGTGATAGAATTTACAACTTTAAAAGAACAAGTCACTCTCCCAAAATTGTTTTGTTGTTGTCGATAAACTATATAAATGAGTGTCTAAAATCATGCTGTCGACACGTGTGCCGTCAATCATTTGGCTCTTTAGTGCATCTTAGTAAAAATTAGAATCTTCTGCCTAAAACTCACTCTTGTGCCCTCTTCAGGTAAAAACACAACATTTGAATTTAAATCTGCCATCGCTATTGGCTAAGATGTACTCTCTGATGTTAACTGGTACCATATGATGTCATAATGGTGTGTGTGTGTGTGTGTGTGTGTGTGTGTGTGTGTGTGTGTGCGCGCGTGTGCGTGTGCGTGTGTGTGTGTGTGAGTGAGAGACTGGAACCCTGGGGATTTGTAGACTCTTACAAGGTTCAATTAGCCTGACAAGCCAGACTAAATAAATGTATTATTTAGTCTGACAGCTCTCGGTTGTGGGGCGGGTTCTACCGTTGTCTTTCACATGATCTCCGCATGCTACTGGACAATGAATGTGACATACTCTTGTTTCGCTCTGTTGCATCATCCCACCCACCAGGCATATAGAGTGCCCTGATTGGCCCACAAAGCGAATAAAGCTCTGTGATTTGTTCACTAAGCAGATAGAGCACTATGATTGGCCCACCATTATGGACCAATCACAGCTCTTTATGTGTTTGAAACCCCTCTAGAGAGCTGTGATTGGCCAGCCAGAGTCCTGGTAGGAGCTGCGGAGGTTCCGATGGAGCATGCCTAGACCAAACTTTGCAAAGCAAGAATTTGGTCTACAGGCCATTTGCTATTTACCTTAACAAGCTTCTGCAGAGCTTGGTGACCTGCTGGACAAGTAATTCAAACACTGAATCAGGAACCAGTCAGAACAACGGGTGTGGAATCTGTGCACATGGATTATCATCCAAACAGCAGTGCAAAGGCAGTTTTAAATAGTTTGAGTGTCAAATAAAATCAAAAATGCAAAGTGAGGCACTTGAGTAAAGAATAATTTCATTATTTTTTCACTCTGAACTTGAGACAGTTCTCCACACCTTCATCTCCTCACGCTTAGACTACTGTAACTCTCTTTTCACGTGTCTGAGCAGAACCTCCCTGAACCGTCTACAGGTGGTTCAGAACGCCTGTGCTCGGCTTCTGACCAAGTCCTCCAAACACACCCACATCACCCCGCTTCTCCTCCAGCTTCACTGGCTGCCAGTCAACTTCAGGGTTCATTTCAAGATCCTGGTTCTGGTCTATAGGGCCTTACATGGACAAGCACCATCTTACATTGGTGATCTTCTTAGTCCTATACTCCCCCAGCAGGTTCATTTAAAAATTGTTTTGTATTTTAAAATGAAGTTCTGAAGCACCCTGTGATTTCTATCTTGAGAGCCGCTAAATAAAACATTGTTTACTTTCATTTGATTTTATTTTACTGAGCAGAAAACAGGAAATTTCCATTACAGTCTCATTATATGGGAAGGGCAGAATCATGTCGAATCTAAAGATCTTTTAAATATTTATTTTTCAGCAAATATTTATTGCCAGCAAACTGACCCTCATCAGTTGTGTGTGTCGACGAGAAGATGAGTGGTGAGAGCTCAACATGCAGGCTTCAGCCACTGGTGCCCTCTTGGGATCTGTCCTTGGTGCTGAAGGACCTTGAAGGCATTTTTTTTAGGAAGACATGAACAGAAGATACCAAAAACATAATGCCCCAGTATCTTAGAGGAATTTACTTCTAAGGATGATATAAACATTTCTACATAATCACACATGCACACTGGCAAAATTGAAACAATTATTAGATGTTTTAGTTTGACCGATTGTCTTTAAATGAAAATACCTCTTGTATTAGGCTAAATGAGTTATTTGTTAGATTATCCAGTGATCATCGTTTGAAGCAAAGAGGATGTAAAATTCGACAAATGTGATTGACTCAAAAACATATTTTTAAATGTGTTTTCTGATTTTAATCAGTCACTCTGAGTTTTTCATGCAGGCCGAACATGAAAATAGTCTCCTACACCTATCTCCTGCCTTAGCTTCTGATAGAAAATAGACAGTGAAACTCTAGGATTTGAAAATCCTCACAGAACTATGTCACACTGTCACTTAACATTTATGCACTCACCCATCTCGACTCACGAAGAGCAAGGCTGTTGTTGTTTTAGCGCTTAGGAATCAGCAGAGAACATCTCGGCTAGTAGAAGCTAACCCTTAGCATTAGCAATGCCACCAAAAAGCAGAAGCTCTTTCAGACTTGTGTTATTTATGGAGATAAAACATCCACGTTGCAAGCCAGTGGTAAAGTTGCATTTCTGCTATCCTATCTGGGGTGAGATGTCCAAATATCAGGAAATAAGACTCCAAAACCTGCTGCCTGCAGCTCACTTGTGATGTGGGCAAATTTTAGGTGTGAGAAATGGTGCACCAGCATATTTTTTCCCCCTGAGAATGACTTGCAAGGCATTCATTCCTAATAGAGACCACTGCAAATGTAATGATTAAACAAGTCAACTACTCCTTTAAAACCAAAAACTGAGAGCAAGGCAGAAGGGGCCGATGTGACCAAAGCAGATATAATCTGTAATTGACCCCGCAAGTCACGTGACCTAAATTCACATCATTTTTTCACAATTCTTTACTATAAGATGCAATTCATCTCTCTCTCTCTCTCTCTCTCTCTCTCTCTCTCTCTCTCTCTCTCTCTCTCTCTCTCGCTCTCGCTCTCGCTCTCGCTTTCGCTCTCTCTCTCTCGCTCTCTCTCTCTCTCTCTCTCAAAACACTACTCCGTGCCACCCCACAGATAGATACAGATTCTGGTGCATCCTTTATTGTTTATTTTTGTGAACTCTCTCATCCCACCTTCCTTTCCTCTTTCATTTCCATCTCCAAATCCGTTGGGATTAAAACCAACCAAAAGCATTTCTAATCCATGTTTGATATCAGGCGGGGCCTTATAGCTGAATTACTGAAACTCTCCACCTGAGGGTAAAACTGCAGGGCTTGTTTTTGGCACTCAGACATGAATTTGGATTGCTTTGCAGCTGGACAGGACATGTGGAAAGAAAAAGAAAGTTACAAAAGACAAAGCCAAGCACATTATAACAACAGGGAAACAGCTTCAAAGACAAGTTAATGTGATTTTCTGCGTTCTAACTGGATCGAATGTTTCATGAACTTTCAGCTTACAATTGTCCTTTTTTACATTCAAATTTACAGAGCAAAAAAACTTTGAAACATTAAAAAATGTCCCTAGTTTGCCCTCGATTATTCCTGACTGATCATCACGACTGGTATACAGTAAGTTGTTAAATGGAATGGTGACACATTACAATAGGGGTCCATTTATTAGCATCACTTAGTGCATTATTAAGCATTAATAAACAAAGGATTCCTTTATTAATGGTCCCAACATCGTTAACCATCAAGTGTCCTTAAGGTTAAGACAAAGGGCTGGGAGATGTCTGCTTAGTAATGCATCACCATACTATACCATACCATGCCATACCATACCATGCCATACCATGCCATGCCATACCAGGCCATACCATACCATGTCATACCATGCCATACCATGCCATGCCATACCATACCATACCAGGCCATACCATACCATGCCATACCATACCATGCCATACCATACCATACCATGCCACGCCATACCATACCATACCATACCATACCATACCATACCATACCATACCATGCAATGCCATGCCATACCATGCCATGCCATACCATACCATACCATACCATGCAATGCCATGCCATACCATACCATGCCATGCCACACCATACCATGCCATACCATGCCACGCCACGCCATGCAATGCCATGCCATGCCATACCATGTCATGCCACACCATACCATGCCATACCATGCCACGCCACGCCATGCCATACCATGCAATGCCATGCCATGCCATGCCATACCATGCCATACCATACCATGCCATACCATAGTTTATTTATATAGCACATTTAAAATGCAGCATTGGAGCTGCCCAAAGTGCTGCATTACTTAATGTTAACATTAATATTAACCAGTTGTTAACACGTTATTTAACAGTTTATTAATGCTTAATAATACACTAAGTAACAGTAATAAAAATCACCCTCATTTAACTAGATCAGCATTTTATCATCTCCATCAAATAGACTCGGAGGTCTCATGTCCAGACTGGACCTAGAGAAACTTATTCATGTGTTCATCTCCAGCAGGCTGGACTACCGCAATGGTCTTTCGACTGGCCTTCCCAAAACAGCTGTGAAGGAACCGCAGCTTATTCAGAATGCAAGAGTCTTAAGAACCAAGAGAACCGAGCACATCATCGCTGTTTGCATTGGTATTCTTTCTGCTCCAAACATGAAGATTTCCCCACTGTGACATCACTAGTCTAGTCATTCATTAATGCCCCATTTATAAAATTAAAGCCTGACTTTTAACACACCAGTGCACCCATAGGTGGATTTTATTGTGACTCAAATAGTAAATAATAAACAAGTGTCATGAAATTGTTAAAAAATAACATTTAATAAACATTCCTACATTTGTCTCGATGTCCAATGTGCCGATTCTAGTGTTTAAAGCATTCCAGGATTTTCATGAAATATAACAAGTGTATTATCCAGACAACGCTATATGGGCTGTAGCACACAATGGACAATTCTTCACATCCTCTCCAGAACAAAGTGAGTCTTCTGTGGGTCTGCTGTAGAACAGATGGTTATAGATCATTCCACCATCTCGCCATCACCCTCTGACATGTTCAACCATTGTTAGTTTCCAAAAAAAATACAGTGAAGTTATTTATCATGAGACCATCATAGCAACATTGATGATTTGACAAGAATTCTTCTTGGTAATAAACCTTATTTTTTTCACAATAATAAACACATAAAAATCAAGAACAAAACAAGGGGAACACTGACAGAACATGGATAAAACTTATGAAATAGAACATTTACATAAAAGTAAGAAATAAAAAGTTGTACTAAATGTAATTAGATATCTAAAGCAGTGGTTCCCAACCTTTTTCCCAAGGGACCCCGTTTTTTACCAGTAAAATTTTTGACGACCCCCTCCCATTCTCTCTTCCAGTACAAACAGTAGTAAGAAATGATAAAATTGTTCAAGCACATTTTAATATGCTTTGATTCAATAGATAACAGTAATAGTAGTAGGCTCCAGTACAGAACAAAGTCATTAACAAAACCAAACAGAGCATAATGTGCTTGAGTTTGTATTACTTTTCTGAACACATTGTTTCTTGTAAACACTGATAAATCAATCATTCCTTTCAATAAAATACACTGAGCAAAATGTACTTAAGTGTGTATATTACTGTTTATACTAGATTATTTTCTGTAAAGGCTGTGATTAATCAACCAGTCCTATCTTTAATGAACTTTTGACACTTGAAAATAAAACAGTGAGCTGAGCAAAATGTTCTTAAAAGTGTGTTACTTGTTATGTACTAATTATTTTCTGTCTTAATATCAGTAAACTTTTCACTCATGAAAAAAGTGAGAAAAATGTAGGCTATGAACGAGTAATAAATGAAGTTTTAACCCCTTAAAGTGGAGAAGTCCTGGCGACCCACTGGGAGGCTTTGGCGCCCCCTTGTGGGGGTTGGGACCCCCTTTGTGGTCCTCATAGATAGTTTTTATATTCAGATTTTTACCAGTTTGAAGCCAAAGTTTAAACACTTGTAAAAGTTGTGTTCTATTTAACATTCAATCATTTTGTCATGCTAAAAGTCACTTCTTGTTATAAATGCTTCTCCTCGTCCCCCTGCTCCTCCTCCACCATCTAACATCTCCTCTGTTCCAGTTGGACAAGACTGTGACAACCAGACAGTTTCTATCAGTATGCCTGCAGGTCTCCTCCTGCCCTCAGATCACTCCACTGCAGGACGATTTGTATTCAAACAGTGTTTCCTGTCCTCTATCTGCAAGGACCAGGGTGGGATTTCCTCATCCCTCTGTCTGGCCCTCTACCTTCACTTCTTCTGACTCCACTTTAAAGTATCCTGCGCATCACCTCAGTAACCCTGTGGCCTCGTTGTGTTTGCTTAGTCGGATCAGACTTTACCAAAAGGTTCTGCTGCCACACTAATGCTCTAAAACACCAACAGCTTATGCACTTATTTAAATGTAAGTGGGCCCAATGAGCACCATCTAGGATAGTTCCCAGAGTATGCTGGACTCCACCAGGATCCTGTTGGAGGTGTTTATGGGCAGTAATGAGGACGTTGCTCCAGTCTGTTATGGTAAAGAAGGTTGTGGATCCTAAGGAAAGCTCTCACGTTTACGTTCCAGCCCATCATCTCAAGATTTGGAATGTGGGGGGAAAAAAACAAAATCCTGGAAATGAATAGCTGGAATGAACTTTCATAGAGAGAGAAGGTGAAAATTCTCCAGAATTAACTCAGAGTAGAGCCACTGCTCCACTACATTGAAAGGAATCAGCAGAGGTAGATAGGTACCTAAATGAATCCTGGGTTCCTCAAGGTTGTCTGAGCATGTTCTAATAGGACCTAGAACTCACTGCAGGGATTATCCTGCTAGGTCTGGGAATGCCTTTGGATGCCTCATGAGAAGAAGAGTGGCTAGGCTTTGTTCCTGGACCTGCCGCCTCTGGGATCACACCTTGAATAAATGGTGAGAATTGATCCTGCGGACTAACTGTGCATTCAGAAAGTTCCTGAAACAGATGGTATCTGTGGGGCATGGAGCAGCCATCTGTGGCAAGTAGGGGTTGTACGAACTAGTCGACTAGTCGACTTCACGGCTGTAGTGACTTTTTATGCCTGTCATCGACTAGTCGCTGTCACGTGATAATGACTGACAAGATGCAGTCCACGGAAAATCAAATCAAATCAACTTTATTTATAGAGCGCTTTCACATGGCCAAAATGGACAAACAAAGCGCTGACAGCAGGTGATGAGCCCCTGCGCGTCTGGATCAAGGCGGAGGCGACGCGCTGTGCCAGAGCGTCGGTACTGACACCGGCGGTAAAACGGACATTTAACCAAACTGTGACCTTTTCCCTCTTGCAGTTTAACCTTCCCCTCACCCCCATCCTAATCTTAATCAGTTTGCGCATGCAAAGCTCTGATCGTTGACGCACGCTCCAGACATCTGCGTCCTGAGCACCGCCAAATCAGGTGTCACCACCTCAGAAACAAATTAAACACCCAATCGTTCATGTCGGCTCATTTCCTTTCATGTTTTCTGTCTGTCATTTGTGCCTGATGTATTTCGCTGCTGCGGAGCGAGGCGCATCACCTGTTTTGTCCTCCGGTGACGCACCCCCAAGATTCCACTATCTCCGCTCCGCTCCGGCACGAACTCCGCAGCAAAAACGGTCCCGTTGTAGTCGGCCAGCGAGCAGCGGCACTCCGCTGTTTTTGCGGTTGTTAGATCTTTTAGAACTGCAGTTCAAAGGTAACTCATAAGGTGAATATATATGAACCCAGGTAGCAGTTTCTCTTTAGGATTGAGAGGAGATGCAGGAAGATAATAAACAGGCAGGACAGAAAAATAGTCAAATAAAAACAAGTTAGTTTTTGTACCTGCTGGTTGCAACAAACAGACACCATTGAAGGTAATCAGAAGTGAAGAACAGAAAATGAAATAATTATCTTAATGTTTAGAGCAGCAGGAACTCCGAGAGACTGCAGGTGCATCAGTGAGTTTGCTGCTGCTGCGCAGAGGGAGGGGGGAGAGGGCTGAAGCAGGGGGAGGGGGGAGAGGGCTGAAGCAGGGGGAGGGGGGAGAGGGCTGAAGTAGGATGCAGAAACTACCGTTGTCAAAAGAGATGTGTTAACTTAGAAAATGTGGGCGCAATTTTAATTGTCAAAAACTCCAGCGAACCTACCGACCCCCCCCCCCCCCCGCTTCCGGCATATGACGTCATCAACGACTAGTCGAAGTCGACTCGACTTTCATTACTTGTCTGTCGACTTTAAAAAAAATAAAGTCGTGCAGGCCCTAGTGGCAAGTATTGTCTTTCTGAGTCGGAGGTGTCTTCACAAACCTTGTTCACCTATCCCACCTCTTTTGCTCCGTTCAGAACCACAAAGCATGTCTTTCACCAGCACAGCCCAGATTTCTGTACAGTTGTGATGGTGAGATGGATCAGACCGTTAAACTCTTGTGTGTAGATAAGTGATGGCACTTTTTATAATCCATGCAAGTAAAGATGGTAAAACATCAGTGGCTTATGACAAACATAGAAACACATGATCACCCCTCACCCACACTCAAACAAGCCCTTTTTAACTAAACAATGCCGTCAATTTGCCGCAACGCTGAAGCAGCGTCAGGGAGCCTTTGGTGGTTTATAAGTGGTCAGACAGATAATTATCGCAATTAGGCAATAATAGGCTGAACGAATGTCGCAAAATGTGCACATCACTTTGCCGATGTGGCGCGTTTACACTGTTGCTGTAATATTACCCTGATTTCCATGAACGACGTGTCTTATGAAAAGGGTTTCACACACATTTTTATACCCACAGACTCCTCAGGCTGCTGTAGCAGCTCTTCTACGCTTTCATAGCAGCTACCTGTCCATGTTTTCTTTATATAACTAATTGTGTTTATTTGCTTTCCGTATGTTTTAAACTAATGTGTGAACATTACAAAAATATTTCTTCAACTTTAAATGGATCTAAAGACTGTTATTGTCATTTATACTGATTCTGGTTTGGTATAAATCCTTTTGGTGCTAGTCTGAACTCCCTCAGACAGCTCAGCTCTGCCATCTGCTGATGTCTGTCACGTTGAGAGCAGGAGGTTAGGACCCAAGGTGCAGGAAATCCAGAACACACAGGCAGGAGCGGTTGAGAAGTAAAAATCCTTTATTTAGGAGGAGAACCAAAAATCCAAGGGGCGAAGGCAAAAACCCAACAACTAAACTAAGACCAAAATCCAAAAGCTCACCTTCTGAGCAGAGACCTAAAGACAGAGACAGGAGACAGGAGACTGGAGACAGGAGACTGGAGACAGGAGACAGGAGACAGGAGACTGGAGACTGGAGACAGGAGACTGGAGACAGGAGACTGGAGACTGGAGACTGGAGACAGGAGACTGGAGACTGGAGACTGGAGACAGGAGACAGGAGACAAAACAACGCTGACCAAGACAATGAACCATCAACCACAGAGTGACAAGACAAGGCTTATGTACACAGGGAGAACAATTAAGGAAACAGGAAGCAGGTGTGTGGAGTGAGGGCTGGAGGGAAGGCAGGTGACACAAATTATCTAAATGGGGAAAACAGAACCAGTGGAGGGCAGATAAACCTAAAACATAAAACTAAACCTAAGACTGAGGGAAGGACTCACACACACACACACACACACACACAAACACTGAGCAGGGGACAAAGAGGCTGGAGCTACAGAACGTGAAGGAAGACCTGGAGGGGCTGGGGATGAAAGAATGCCACAGGACCCGGGAGGAATTGACTTAAAAGGGCTACAAACATGAGACACATAATAGACGCAGACAAAGGACACATGAGGGCGCTATGAGACACAGAAGGGAATCAAGAGAGGGATGGAGAAACATCAGGAGGCACACAAGGAAGGGGCAGACGCAGACCATGACGATGTCAAATGTTTAGTTAAAATTCAAACTAGAATTATTTAGACTTGGACTATACATATTAGACTTATAAGACTTTACAAATACAGACAACTTATGCTTAATAAACTTTGTACTTTTGACTCACAAACCTATTGGTGACTCAAGAATATATATTCAGCTGTGATTTCAGTTAAACAATGAGAACTGCTGTCATTTATTACTATGTAGTCATGCTTATTTTTCTACAGGCGAACCAGTGAGATTATTCAGATTTGACTTTTTTATTTTATTTTATTTTATTTTGCACTCACTGCGGTTGTTGTTGAGTAATATAGGAATTTCAATAACTAAGCCTCTAAACGCTGCACAAGCAAACATGACATGTCTGGGGAAGTAGTCTGGTCTTGATGTGAGGCTACAATAATAAAGCTTTTGAGTCACCGTTTTGAAAAAAATACTGTGTTTCTAAGTTGTTGTTGTTTTGTTGTTCATGTCAGCTTTCCTCCAAGATATTTAATGATGCAAGTGAGTTTCAGAATGGGCTTTATTTGCCTCTTTTAACGGCTAATCATGAATACATTTTAGGGAGTGAAGTTTTGTGTCCAGAAACACTTTCGCCAGACTAAACATGGAAATCTGTCCCAGAAATCCAAAGACACATCTGTAATTTCAGAATGGAATGTTACATTCCTTTGCAGTTGACTGAGCCCAGTCTTCCAGAGTACCTCCTATCAGGAAGTGTTTCACAATGGCAGCAGATTCCCATAAATACAAAGTCAGACATTTGGAAGGGAGGTGGAGACAGACGGAGGAAAACAATGTCACCTTTCATACTCAATCCTTTTCTACCACATTTAAATCAACAGATCTAAGGATGACCCAAATAAAAACACAGATTCAAGACCTCTTCAGCAGCTCCACAGGTTATAAAAGGAATTATGTTTATTAAACAGAGTAATGCTAATTATTTTACTTTAAATGACATCGTTAAATTGTATTGTGTAGATTTGCTCAAACCAAAGTTTATATTTAGGTATTTGATTCTTTTTTTATTTATCTCTGTTATTCATTGAGATAGTTTTGTATTTAGATTCTGATTAATTAGCAGAATGCAGTAACTGTTGACCCATGACAACATGAAACTCTGTCAAACGCTTTTATTTTATTTTGAATTAGAAGTTATTTATTTGAATGAGACGATGCATATTAATGAATGTACAAGACATAAATATACCAGAATTAGCAAAAAGCTAATTTCCATCCATAGTCCCGTGTACATAAAGCACAGACATTACAATTTAAAACCAGGTAAAACGTACAGAATGAGAATTAAAAACAAGGATAGCGAAAATATGTGAATA
Organism: Nothobranchius furzeri; assembly: GCF_043380555.1. Taxonomy (NCBI): domain Eukaryota; kingdom Metazoa; phylum Chordata; class Actinopteri; order Cyprinodontiformes; family Nothobranchiidae; genus Nothobranchius; species Nothobranchius furzeri. The sequence continues at coordinate 60,871,918 of NC_091756.1, read as the reverse complement.
GCATAATTCCTAACTGAAGTAATGGAGTCCATTGTTTTATGCATCACAGAAGACGTGTTAAGTGCTCTTTCTGTCGTAGCGTAGCTGGACTGCAAAACTGTTTGGGTTTCTGTCTATTTTGTTGTCAAAGTCATTTCCATGTGGATTTCAGGATAAAGACCCAGCAGCGATGATCAAAATGTTATAACCCATGTGTGCAGTAGCTGCAGTTTTGTGACTAATTTTTAGTTGGTGTTTTAACAACTATCCCAATGCAATCTGATGGATCATTAAATAATATCTAACATTTATGAACATTTGATGCAATGGTGAAGTATCTGACGCGAGGGCCAATGAGGTTTGCTTTCTCCTAAATCACTGCACATTGGAAAGGATTCATGCTGCTGTTTCCCTGTCTGCTTCTCTGACTGTGTGTGTGTGTGTGTGTGTGTGTGTGCGTGCTTGCGTGCGTGCGTGCGTGCGTGTGCGTGTGCGTGCGTGTGTGTGTGTGTGTGTGTGTGTGTGTGTGTGTGTGTGTGTGTTATGCCAGTTCACCAACAACGTGTGCATCTGTGTTTACAGAAGCTGTGTCTTGGGGGCTGCCAGTGGAGGCTTACAGCTGTGCTTTGTCATAAAGTAGTCCCAAGTCTAAAATATCACCTGTGATTCCTTTACGTTACTAATTATTTTCACTTGCAGTAAGTCTGAATATTTAGGTCACTAAGCAGAATTGGGATCACTACTAAGTGATTTTAAGGACATTTTTACTCACAATGCTAGTTGGACCCATTCACTTACTGTGTTTTATGCTAAGCTAAAATGAATAAATGACTAAAATGACAGGAGTACAGCCAGGTCAGGAGAATGACAGGGAGCACATTCAATGTCAAAGAGAGTTATTATCAGGAGAGGGAGAATGTTTAAGTGGTTAGCAGCAGTGTGCTAGACGATGGCCCCCTCCATGAGGCCACCACAGCTCAGCAGAACATCGTTGTAGCTTCTTCTGGGGAGAAAAACACTTAGAGAAAAAATAAAGTTAACAGCTGAAATAGCAGGAAATAATACAGTTAAAGAGCAGACTGTAGAAGAAAGTAGTAGAGTGTGAAAAGTGGTCAGTGTATCCTCCAGCAGTCTAAGCCTATAGCAGCATAACTACAGAGATAACTCTGGATAATCTATCCTTTTACGTATCCAATTTTTATGTCTTCAAGACAAACCTGTAATCTACCCAACCGATTAGGTTCATCTGGGTTAATGGATAGATATAACTGAGTGTCGTCAGCATAACAGTGGAAGTTTATCCCATGCTGTCTAATGATTTTACCAATTGGAAGCAAATATATATATATATATATATATATATATATATATATATATATAGAGAGAGAGAGAGAGAGAGAGAGAGAGAGAGAGAGAGAGAGAGAGAGAGTAAGAACTGGTCCAAGCACTGAACCCTGTGGTACTCCACAAGTAACCCTGGAGTATAAAGAAGATTTGTCATGTACGTTTACAAAATGAAATCTGTCAGACAGGTAGGATTTAAACCAGCCTAACGCTGTTCCTTTGATCCCTACAACATGTTCAAGCCTTTCTACAAGAACATTGTGATCAACTGGGTCAAAGTAGCACTGAGATCTAACAAGACTAGAACAGACACAGGGTTAGGTGTAGTGGAGTCACTAAAATGAATGGAAGTCAATGGAGGTCCACACAAGCATATAAATACAAGTGTGTGTGTGTGCTTGTTAATGGCCTGTGTCCCCGATGGAGAAACTTGGGGTGGTGGTGGGGTCACAGTGGGTTATTCACCGCTCGCCAGGAGACACCTCTTTTTGGCGCCTTTATCAAACAGGAAATGTGGGTGGAGTAAGACTTTGGTGATGGGGGGGGGGGGGGGGGAGTTGCCGTTTGATAACATGTCTCTTAGTGATACGTCACGGTGTAGAGCGGTTAGCTCTCACTGAGGCTTATGCTGACTCCCATCACCTTTTTGATCATCTAGGATGATTCTCTGGGGCGTTAATCTTATGTGCTGCTTTCTTCAGAAAGTTCAACAAACACTGTAGAAGGTACTTAACTGTTGCAAAGGACACACTGATGATCATGATGATGGCACCTCATCCACAACAAAGACAATACATTGATTTTCCAGTCCAAGACAATCTTCAAAGAATGAAAAAGGTAAAAGTGTACTGGATGGTAAAATGATAGCAAAGATCTCCAGTTTGACATCGTCATGCTGTCAAGATTAAAGATTTTTATTGCTCCAGACTCTGGCTTGTCTCCTGACATGAGAAGTTTTTGTCTTTTGTCTGTTATTAAAGATTATAATCAAAGTTTGAAAACTGATTGGGTTCAGCTTAAAGCTTTAGTGACGTGCATTGTTGTCATCGTAATCTTTAGAGCCTTTCTCCTGTGTGTAAAACCCTTCACTCCTGTGGTTACCCTTTAACCTCTTCGGTTATCAGCAGAGCCACCTGCTCTCTGTGGACACTCAGAGCTCATCCACCTCTCATTGGGTGGGCAGACTGAGGATTCTCCGCCCAACATGCCCCAGGAGGTGCCTTTATCTGACCTGGAAGCCGTGGCTTTACTCAGCCATCTGCTTCCGACGGGGGCTGCTGTGAACTTGCGAGGGGGCAGATGAGCTTGTTTACATGCACGGTCCACTTATTAGAATCACTGATAAGGATTGAAAGAAAGAAAATCTTTTATATATTGCCTCTCAAGATAAAAATCAAAAGGTGCTTCACAAAAAAAAAAAACTTTAAATTTAAAAAAGATTTTGAAAAATGATTGTTCCCGCCGCTGTTTTTAGTTTTACAAGAGCTGACAAGTTTCAACAGCTGGCCTGTTTAACTGTGCAGAGTACGCAGCTGATAGGGTGTAAAACGGTTCTGCCTGCTCGCAAGAATCAGAGAAAACGAATTCATCGTCTTTGTGTGGAGAAAAAACAGGTGTGTTTGGTTTTCTCCTGAATAAAACGAAAACGTTTTTTTCTCTTTGTGTGTGTGTGTGTGTGTGGGTTGTTGACTGTACATGCAGCCTGCTTCAGAATGCATTCTTGTTGCCCGCATGCGGGCGACAGGTGCATCTGCCTCTGAGCTGATGGGCAGGAGATAGTGCGTTCTTTGTTTGCCCCAAACATCTGCCTCCTCGCCCGAAGCTCCTAGAGGTCACACAAAATTCCACCCTCAGGTCGGTGAAAGCAGCTTTCTACCAGTCTCACTTTTGTCACTAAATGTGTTTGAAATCACCCAACATAAAAAAAAAAAACCCAAACATTAAATATGTTATCTTGTTTGCAGGTCCTGGATGTATTATTTTATTAAATGTTTGGCAGCACATACACAGACAGGCAAAACTCTTGCTGTGTGCAAGTCTGTGTTGTGAACAGAACACACACGGGTTGTTTTTCTAAACTGAGCCAAATCCTCTACGTGTTTGAGCATCTGTGTTTTAAATGTCATACTGGGAGAGTTTCTTTCTAGAAAAAACACAATAATAATAACTACAAATGCATTTTAAGTTTAAAGAATTTTTCACTTTTCTGTCGCTGCAAAAACTATTCAGTGCTGTGCAAACATTATCAACCCCTTACAGATTTCTTCTGGTTCCCCTCCATTCAGATCAATAATTAACTGTGGTGAAGGACTTTTTTGGAAAGCTGGGTTCGGTTTCATCAGCTACATCCGGGCTTGATTACGACAGAACTACAGAATTAGGAAATCACTTCCATGTAACCCGAAGAAGGTTTACAGATTACCTAATGAAACTCATGATGCCTCAATGTAAAGAAATTCCTGATGAAACTCAGAAGTTCTTCTCCAAAGTTCATCATCTTCATGGTCCTTCAGACCTTGGGTCAAGTTTTCTGTTGACTTACAAGACAAACTACGACCTTTTTGGGCAACTGTTCTTCCAGATTCTGTTGAAAACTAACTCTGAATTTCAGGAAAAAAAACTGAACTACTTACTGTGGATGAAAGCATAAATTCTGCTACATTCCAGGAAATCCTGAAGGAGAAGTCTGACCTTTGACCTTAAACATGCCATTTCATGCTGGAACCCCCTACAATGTGACTGAATTAAAGGATTTCTCTGAAGCAGAGTGGTACAAATCCCTCCACAGTGATGTGAGATACTCACTACCGGTCATCACAAACTTCATTGTTGCTGTTATCTCCAAGGATGTTACTGCTACTTATTTTAGGATCAGAGTCACTTTTTTCACCTTGGACCAAACTGGTTTGGATAGATTTGTTACTTTAATAAATCAAATCAAATTCAGAAAACATCTATAGGGGAAAATACTTTTCCTGAGCATCTAGATGCTCACTGACATGAGACGTCTTTCACCAGAGGAAAGGCCTGCGAAGGGAAACTACCCTCCTGTCACCTTCAGTAAAACACCAGGCGGGAGGCTGAGTCAGACCCCATGCACATGGTAATGTAAGGAATGTGGCCATTTCCTCTTCTGCAGGAAACAAAAGAAGCTGCTGGAGCACCGAGGCGGTCCCTCCTCACATCAGGAGGCTGATCTCTCTAGATCAGCATGTCAACCAGATATATCTATAGTGTCAACCCAGTCTAGTTGATAATAAACATTTTAAATATCCTACTCTAACAGAAAAGTTATTAACTGTTATTAATTCATTGATATTTTGTGTTCGCTACAAAGACCAAAATCATGTTTGTTAGCTTTGTTCTGTCCAGTATGATTTACTTATTTATATACTAACATGTTTTTCACCTCTCAGTTAGAAGAGTTTTGGAGGGTACACTAGTGAACGTCACTCAGGGAAAGGAATTACACGGACAACAAAAATCTAGTATTAATGAGGTGTGGTTGTAAACATGAATGACAGCATGTTTCAGCAAGTTCAACACTGAATCAGCCTGACCGTGTGTGTGTGTGTGTGTGTGTGTGTGTGTGTGTGTGTGTGTGTGTGTGTGTGTGTGTGTGTGTGTGTGTGTGTGTGTGTGTGTGCGTGTGTGTGTGTGTGTAAACTTGCTGACGGAGAAGTATAAACTAGCCAGTTTCCTCTGCAGGATGGTCAGGGTCCGCCTTATGGCATTTTCACATCTGGCCTGGCCCGGTCTTGTGTCGGACCGCCCATGCATGGCCAGCTTCTGTTCACACCATGTTGTCTGTGGTTTAGCCATCTTGGGAATGTGGATGTCTCCATGCATGTGAGTGGGGCAAAAGACGCACAGAGAAATCTGTGGTGTTTTCCTTAAGTTAGGAAACAAATGTGGCCATGAGCAGTGTTACTTTTGGAGACTCTGATGTGAAGCACACAGCTTCCTGCAGTCACTCAGAGACAGAGTGAGGGGCTCGTACATCCTGTAGGGATTCAGAGTAGCTCCACTGCTTCTCAGCATCAAGAGGAACCAGATGAGGTGGCATTTAGTCCTAATCTTGGGGAAGGTGCTTTGTGCATGTCTTTGTGGAGGTAGAACCCTGGGTTGACTCAGGACATCCTGGAGAAAATAAATCCCTAAGCTATTCAGTCCTCCACGAATATGAGATTGTGATGAAAAAACTACAGTTGTAGGGCAAAAACACAAAGTGAGGCATCAAAAAGCCCCAGCTTATCTTGACAATCCCATTGAATCATCAATGTGAAACTTGATCTTTATCAAATTAAAAATATCAGATCAGAAATTCAAACCATGTCTTCCATCGATCATAATGGGCAATGCGAGATCACTGGCCAACAAGATGGAGGAACTCCAAGCCCTTTCAGATTATCGGCAGTGCAGTGTTATGTGTTTCACTGAGACGTGGCTGCAGGACCATATCCCCGATTCCAGCGTCTCTCTGCCAGGATTCCTGACTGTACGAGCAGACAGAGATCTGCAGAGGAGCGGGAAAAGAAAAGGAGGTGGAGTGGCAGTGCTTGTCAACAACAGATGGTGCCATCCAGGTCATGTTTCAGTGAAATGTCGTCTCTGCAGCCCAGATGTTGAACTCTTGGTAGTAAGTTGTCGCCCATATTATTTGACAAGAGAGTTCACCAGTGTTGTCTTGGCAACTGTTTATATTCCACCTTCAGCCATTGCTGAAAATGCATGTGATGCCATCAGTTCCGTTGTAACTAAGCTACAAATCCAGCACCCCAATGCATTTGTGGCTATATCTGGTGATTTTAATCATGCCTCGCTCTCTGCTACACTTCCAACATTTCAACAGTTTGTCAGCTGCTCCACCAGAGAAAACAAGACATTGGATTTGTGTTATGCAAATGTAAAGAATGCATACATGTACAAAACAAGACCTCCTCTGGGACAGTCAGATCACAATCTTGTTTTTCTCTGCTCGGAATACAAACCACTTGTTCAGAGGCAACCTGTGACAAGAAGAACTGTGAGAAAATGGTCACAGGACGCTGAAGAAGCCCTGCAGGGTTGTTTTGATACCACAGATTGGATGACTCTCTGCAAAGGATATGAAGAGGACATCAATGCCATGACTGGATATGTCACTGACTATATAAACTTCTGTGTGGACCACATCATACCCACCAGAACAGTGAGATGCTTCGCTAATAACAAACCCTGGATCACCAGTGAACTGAAGAATCTGCTAAATGAGAAAAAAAGAGCCTTCAAGGAGGGAGACAGGGAATTATTGAGCAGTATACAGAAGCAACTGAAGATCAAGATCAGAGACAGCAAGGAGGCATACAGGAAGAAGCTGGAGAACAAACTACAGAGGAACAATATCAGAGATGTCTGGTCAGGGATGAAGAAGATCACAGGCTTCAAGCAGAGGAAGGATTGCACAGATGGCAGCCTGGACACAGCCAATGAACTGAACAAGTTCTTCAATAGGTTCAGTTCAGGAACAAACCCAGCGTGTCCCCCTCGCCTGTCCCCAGCCAATCAGACATCCCATCCTCCTCTGATCCAACATTTTCCTGTCACACGACAGCTCTTTGTCCTCTAACGCAGTCATGGACTCTTCTGGTTCTATAAATCTGTCTTCAACCAAGTCAGGAGATGCTGCTGCCCCATTGACCTCCCCCTCCCACCTATCTGTCTCTAGAAGTCAAGTGAAGAGGCAGCTGGAGAGACTGAACAGGAACAAGGCTGCAGGTCCAGATGGTGTCAGCCCCAGGGTACTGAAGGCCTGTGCAGAGCAGCTCTGTGGGATTCTGCAGCACCTCTTCAACCTCAGCCTGGTCCAGGAGAAGGTTCCGGTCCTGTGGAAGACATCCTGCCTTGCTCCAGTTCCAAAGAAAACTTGCCCATCAGTCAATGACGACTATAGACCGGTTGCCCTGACATCCCACATCATGAAGGTCCTGGAGAGACTCCTGTTGGTCCACCTGAATAAGCAAACTAGAACATATCAGGACCCGCTGCAGTTTGCTTACCGCCATGGAGTTGGAGTTGAAGATGGCATCATCCAGCTGCTTCAACCAATCCACTGTCATCTGGACAAAGCAGGCAGCACTGTGAGGGTCATGTTCTTTGATTTCTTCAGTGCATTTAACACAATCCAGCCTGATGTACTTTGCCAGAAACTCCAGAAGACACAGGTGGGGGCCTCAACTATCGCCTGGATTAAAGACTAGCTGACAAACAGACCACAGTTTGTGAGGCTGAAGAACTGCACATCAAACCAGGTGATCAGTAACACTGGAGCACCACAGGGGACTGTACTCTCACCATTTCTTTTCACCCTGTACACCTCAGACTTCCAGTACAAATCAGAGACCTGTCATCTACAGAAACACTCAGATGACTCTGCAGTTGTCGGGTGTATCAGAGATGGACAGGAAGCTGAGTACAGAGAGCTGGTGGAGCGCTTTGTGGCATGGTGTGGAAACAATCATCTGACCTTGAACGTGAACAAAACAAAGGAGATGATTTTAGACTTCAGAAGAAACAGGGTGGAGTCAAACACTGTTTCCATCATGGGAGAAGAAGTGGAGGTGGTAGAGGAATACAAACACTTTGGAGTTCACCTGGACAACAGACTGGACTGGAGAAAGAACAGCGAAGCTGTTTACAAGAAGGGACACAGCAGACTGCACTTCTTAAGGATGCTTAAGTCCTTCAATGTCTGTAGCAAGATGCTGCAGATCTTCTACAAGTCTGTTGTTGAGAGTGTAATCTCTTCAGCCATCGTCTGTTGGGGTAGCAGCATCAGAAGCAGGGACCTGAAAAGGCTCAACAGCCTAATAACAAAGGCTGGTTCTGTTCTGGGGACGACTGTGGAACCACTGGAGGAGACAATGCAAAGAAGGATTCTCCAGAGAATCAAGAAAATGATGGACAACCCTGAGCATTCTCTTCACAAGACTGTCCGACAACGGAAGAGTGTCTTCAGTCAGAGGCTTCTTCAGTTTGGCTGCAACACTGACCGCTACTGGAGATCCTTCCTGCCAACAGCCATCGTAATATACAACAACTCTTTGAAGACTTGATTATTATTATTATTCTGAGTTACTACAGCAATCAATTTCCCTCTGGGATTAATAAAGTATTTTTGAATTGAATTGAATTGAATCAGCATTTTTAGCAATGGTTGGATGTCAACTGCCATGCAAATCAGCACATTTTCCTGTCAGTATTCACAATAAAGTGTTTTTTTTTCCACTGACTGTGTAAAACTGACAAGTGGAGGCTTGTTTACACCAATCACAACCTTTATCCCCCACATTAGGATGATGCTTTTCTTACACTAAAGTCCCAACCCCCACAGCCAGCTGATCCCAGTGTGTCCATCCTCATGCATGGTTGTGATTGTGAATGAAGCGCTGGTGCTAGTGGTGGAGGGGGGACCAGCAGATGGCAGGGCTGCCCCCGTCATGTCTGCTTTTCGGGGAGAACAATGCTTCCCTCAGAGCTTCCTATTACAGGAGGGGACAGGGATTCGAGTCCACGGACAGCTGGCAGGCAGCATGCCTTGCACCCGCCCCTCTCCCACAATGTCCACAGACACACACACGCACACACACACACACACACACACACACACACACACACACACACACACACACACACACACACACACACACACACACACACTGCAATTAACTGCCACTGGCCATGGTTTAAATATTTACCATGCAAACAAAAGGCGGTATAGCAGGAAAAACAACAACAACACAAAAAAACCAAAGAACTTTATGTCTCGATGATCTGATATTATTTATTCATTTGGTCATGTCTGTGAACTCATCATTGCTAAGCACTAATTCATGACAGCAATAATAAAATCATCCTTGTAAACATTTTTGATTCCAGAATCAGAATTTTCACGACATGATGTCGTCTCAACTCGTGTTCACCTAGCACGTCGTACTCCAGGTACTTGGGTGGGATAACTTACAGTAGATCCAAGTGAAGAAGGAATATATAATATAATAAATAATACATTTATTTAGTCTGGCTTGCCAGGCTAGCTGCTTTCATCAGCATCTAAAAAGTCATTCATTCAGCAGCTTTACGTCGTTTGGCGGTGAAGGATCTTCGTTTTTGTTAATAAATAAAACTTGTGTCTGATTCTAGAAATTTAACACACACACACACACGCACACACACACACACACGCACACGCACACACACACACGCACACACACACACACACACACACACACACACACACACACACACACACACACACACACACACACACACACACATCAATTTTGAAATTTCCAATGTGTTTTGATGTTTTAGCTGGTGTACCATACATGCATGCTCATCAACTCAAAAAGAGAAAAACTCCTTCTTCTTCTGTTGTGTTTCAGAAAGCCAGCATCCTTCGAAGTTGCTCTGCTGCCATAGAGGAGAACTTGGAACTATATAATATTATATGATGTTTTCCATGGCCCCCACTTTCCCAGAATGCATCATTTTACAGGTGAAACTACAAAACAATTGAATCTGGTGCTGAAGTTCATTTATTTCAGTAATTGTACTTAGACTAAGAGACCATCTAAAGCAGGGGTGTCAAACTCATTTTAGCTCAGGGGCCACATTGAGGGAAATCTAGTCCCAAGTGGGCCGGACCAGTACATTAAAAAAAAACTTCAGATTGTTTTCTTTGTTTTAATACAATCAATATGAAACCTGAAGTGTACTTGAAAATTTGAAAAAAAAAATCAATAAATAAATAAAAATTCCTTAGTGATTTAAAGAGCTTACAGATCACATGGCAAGATCAGTTCCATGCATTACATCTTTTAGCTTTCACCAGCACATCGATATCAGAAGTCACATCCTGAGTGGCGGCCATCTTCAGGATGGGATTCAAGTTCTTGTGTGAGCCTTGAGCGCAGCTTTGTTTCATTTATACTCATTACAGAGACAACTTGCTCACAAAGATAAGTTTATTTTCTCTCTACATTGTAAAGTATGAAAATAAAGTTTTCACAACCATCTTGCGGGCCGCATTCGACCCGCGGGCCGCATGTTTGACACCCCTGATCTAAAGGCTCAGGAATCCTTTGCAGGTGTTTTGAATTAATTAGCTGATTAGAGTGTGACACTTTGAGTCCGGAATATTGAACCTTTTCACAATATTCTTACTGTCTGAGATTCTGAATGTGGGGTTTTCATCAGCTGTAAGCCACGATCTTCACAATTATAACGAATAAAGATCTGAAATATCTGGTTTTGCATGTAATGTGTCCATCTCATAGTTTCACCTTTTAAGCTGAATTACTGAAATGAATTTGCACCATTTTCTATTTCACCTGCATAATTAGGGGACCTGCTGCTTCGCCAGCGTTAAAGCGGCTCGAACGGCAGCGTGCACCCCCACAAATTATACATCAAAACGACCAGCTCAGCCGTGGGAAGAGTGGTGAGGAATAGCTACACCTTTCATAAGTGATCAGTAAGGTTGGTAACTATGTCCTGATGTTGGGGTGATCTCCCCATCATCCAAAAATCACGATTTGACCTCTATAACACATGGCCACTATCTTGTGCCAGCAGGCAAGTCTCTTTTAAAATGTCTTCAGAATTATTATTGTTCTCACATTTTGTAATGCAGTAACGGTCAATGCTTCATGTGGAGTTTTTACTTTTTGCTATGAACCATTTTAAACATGTTTAAATATGTGTGCAACCTCAAACTGTTAAATATTCTCTATGCAGATTCTGCTTTTTAACAGTCACAAGGAATTAAATTAAATTTCTAGATCAACTGAGATCGACCAAAGTCTGACAGGTCAGAGCTGTGCAAGAATCAAATATTGATATCGGCCTTCAACACCAAAACCTGTGCATTTATTTAACTTTGGAGTTTTGCGTTTCCTCAGACCTCCACAGAGTGAGTCAAATTAAAAATCTGAATATCTTAAACCGCAACTGAAACAGCTTATTTAGCATGACAGAAGCAGCCAGCTGCTCTTCGAACCCCTCCTCTCCTCCTCTGGACTCCTCCTCCTCCTCCTGCTCCCTCTCCGCTCCTGCCCTTGATCCCATGGGGGCTGCTCACCGCAGCCAGCGCATTCCTCTCGTTTCTGCCGCAGCCTACAGTCAGTCCTCAGTCTCTCCGCGCGGCTGCAGCTTCACGCGCTACTCTGTCGCTGCCTTGTCAGCGCGCGCGCGCTCACGAGGGTGAAACTCCAGGAACTCGCTGATATTTTCTGCGTTTTATGAGAGTAAACTTCACAGGAGAGTCTGTCCTCGCCCTGCTTGATGTGACGCGAACGGCGTAAGTGTTTCATCTTTTAGAGGTTTTGTCCGGTGTGCGCGTGGATGTGTGACGGTCGGCGCTGCGCGCAATAAACGCACTGGTTATCCACTTCAGGTGCAAACCCAGCCTTTACCTTACCATGCTCTTGGGATTTTTAACAGTTAAATGAAGGGGACCGGATTCACTAAGTCCTTTGTAGAATCCTTTTTTGTTGTGTTTTAACCTCAGATTTCCAACAGGATTATAGCAGTTGTGGTTGTGATCTGTAGAAAACTCGTGGAATGTGTTATTTGAGTGATGTTGATTGGAGAAAATGTCCATTTGTAATATGGTCAAAAGTCAGTATTAACAATTACACGGATTAGAATGGCAAGCCATCCGATGTGTGTGATTTGAAATGTGCAGAGTGAAATAATTTTGGTTAGGGTTAGTAAAAATCATGAAATCATAAATCAAAAGAGCATTAAAATAATCCAGACAACAGTAAACTTGAGGCATAAATAATCATCTGAAGTTCACTTTTGACACCAGCCTCAGTTTGGAAATATTTATGGAATGATCTAACTGTCAAGAGACGGTGACTGGTCAAAAATGACACACAGATTTCTCTCTTTTAGCTCAGTGGTGCAGAAATTACCATTTGGACATTTTTTAGATTGAAAGGCACCAGGACTGACTCACTCTTGATCTTCCACCAGGTCTTTGATTTTTGCAGCATCCAGGCTTATGTTTGGGTAATCTAAAGCTCGTCTCCCAGACTGAAATGAGAACTGCTGAGGACTCTTCGGGAACGGTCCTGCACCGCCTCATCCAAGAGCAGCTCCGCTATGGAAACCTGACAGACACTCGCACACTTCTAGCTATCCAGCAGCAGACTCTGCGTGGTGGGGGCAGTCCCCGCACCTCTCAAGAGAGCCTCACCCAAGAGACCCAGTACATGCAGATGTCCACACGGCAGGAACCTCAGGGACAGGAGCACCAGGGTAACTGTCTGCACTCCGAGAGCCCTTCAAGTCATCTGTATCAGCTCCACAGAGAGGAGCTGCCCACGTACGAGGAGGCCAAAGCCCACTCCCTCTACCTGATCTCTCAGAAGGGACAGGTGGAACAGGGCAACCCCAGAGTGGATACAGAAGTGAGTCAAAGTGAGGGACTGTGGGATTTAAAGCGAGCACATACACGTTCTCTGAGTGAGAGGCTCCTGCAGCTCTCGCTGGAGAGGAACGGGCACAGAGATGACCTGGCTCTGACCTCCTCACACAGCTATCCACAACTTTACAACAACACTGCTCCAAATGCTGTGGAGCATGACAGACGGGGGCTCCAGCAGTCTCCAGATCAACGGGGACCACCCCCGGACTATCCTCTCCACGTCAGAGTTCCTGAATACATGCTAAGTCACTCAGAAGAGCATGTGCAGTACCACAGAGACCCTCCTCCCCCCTTCTACTCTCAGCATCACAGGTAATCGACAGGTCGACGCGTGGAATGAGCTCCGGTTGAGCCGTTCTGTGCGTGTCTCTTGCAGCGTAATAAGTTACTCATGTCTGTCTTCTGCAGGTATGTGTCTGCTCAAGTGGCTCACACCAGCATTACAGCAGCCTCCATCAGCAGCAACGTGTTGATGCAGGAGAACGAGCGGCTCAGGAAGGAGCTGCAGGTGTACACCGAGAAGGCCACCAGGCTGCAGAAGGTGAGAGATGTCCGCAGCAGATGAAGGAACGTTTTGATCTTGTCAGTGTGCTTAGTTGTTCTTAAGACTCCTAAAGGTAGAGCTAAGTCTCCTCCCTTTCCGGTCGGCTAATGGGTAACCGGTAGAACAAAAAAATGAGTGCAAGTCAACGGGGCTAAAAGAACTGTTTTCTAATCCGCTTTGCCTCACGCCCTGGATCACACACATGTTGTACTTGAATTTAAATGAAAAGTAATGAAGTGTGTTTCAACCACACCAGTCACGTACTTTTGAGATTTATCAGCTTGTAAAAGTTCCTAATTAGCATGACTACAAAACAAGCATCAGCATGTCGCATATATGACATCACCACATAATCTCCTCTGCCCTAGAGTAGCTGCTACTCACCTCATGGCCGTATTTATGGTTCTTTTGTCCTGAAGGAAGGATATGAAGTTCGCTGAATTTACAGCCATTTTTCCTCTGTATTTCTCTGTTTCTGGTTCGATGGCGTCAATATTTGTAGTCCTGGGTGTATTTTCACACAAAAGCTAAAATAACCTCAGTAAAGTCACAGACACTAGTCAGTGACTTGATGCAATTTGCTGGGTTCCTTATATAGGAAACCTTTTTTCTGATTGGCTCAATGAACTGACCTGAATTGGAATGTTTATTATGTGAAGCGCCTTGAGACGACTCTTGTCGTGATTTGGCGCTTTATAAATAAACTTGAATTGAACTGAATTGAATTGAATAATGTTTGCCCCCATTCAAAATTGTTTGCTTTCTTAGCATCAGAATGTGTTTTTAAATTCACCGACATCGTAAGTGAAATCCATGGTACGAAACAAACAGGGTTACAGGGTTTCCGCGGGGCATTAAAAAGCATTAAAAGTCATTAAATGAAATTTTCAAAAATTAAGGCCTTAAATGGCATTAAAAAGCATTAAATTAGATTGTCAGTGGCATTAAATTTTCTCAAGAAATATTCTTAAATAATTTTATTTTTTTTGTCTTTATTGTGATCTGTTGTGAAATTGTATGATAAGTACGTTTGAGCAAACACGCTGGCGGAACCATTTCGATTACTTCTGTTCCGACTCGTTTCTTGTCGAATTGTCGTAAAACCGGATGTTCGACAATAAGCTGGCGCGCTGGATCGTGAGGAGTAAATGTTTGGAAAATGGGGAAATGCAAATTCCAGCAAAAGTGGTTGGAAATCGACGAATTCAAGGTATGGCTGCAGCCCGTTAATGGTCAAGATGGAGAAGGATTTTGTACTGTTTGTAAAAAAAAAATTTAAACTTGGTACAATGGGTGTGAACGCTGTGAAATGGCACATGCAGTCGGACAACCACAAAGCAGCCGTAAAAGGCAGACAACAGCTAACCGTGACTAGTTACTTTTCTGTAACTAGCAACGCGACGTCTTCTACAACTACCACGACCACAACAAGCAGCACAACTGCAGCTGTGAACCCTGCCGTCGGAACATCAAGCACGCTTCAAAAATCGTTTGGATCGCCTGCGGCGCTTCAGGCAGAGGTGCTCTGGTGTCTGAACACTGCCGTGCAGCACCACTCCTACGCATCCAATGAAGGTGTTTCGGAGTTGTTCCAGGCAATGTTTTCGGATTCTGAAATGGCTAAATCTTTCACCTGTGGAAAGGACAAGACGAGCTACGTTTTAAAGTTTGGACTCGCCCCACATATAAAAAAAGAACTGATTTCTGCAGCTAACAACGCTGGACCATTTGTGCTGATGTTTGATGAAAGCTTCAACCAGTCCACAAAAAATAAACAACTAGACGTCCATATTCGATTTTGGGAGGCTGGTGCTGTCCAGTCACGTTATCTTGGATCACAGTTTATGGGACATTCAAAGGCTAAAGATTTGCTGCACCATTTCAAAGTGAGTATGTTTGTACTTTTTGTTTATGAAGTGATATTCCGATGAATTAAAGAGACAAGATGTGTTCATTTTGTTGAGGCTTTTTGCTTTTAGATAGTTTTAATAAGCTAATTTTGAAATTACTATAAGCAAATTTCAAATCAAACATGTTGGTGTAATGTTTTCAGGTTTTCTTTTTCATATCAAATAATTAAATTTATTTTGTTGTATTCATAGGATTGTGTGTGTCTGCTAGACATGAAGAACCTCCTTTCCATCAGTATGGATGGGCCAAATGTGAACTTGAAGTTTTTAAATGATTTCCAGCAAGAGCATGCTGAACTACATGGAGGCCGCCAATGAATTAATGTTGGAAGCTGTGGACTGCACACTCCGCACAATTCATTCAAGACTGGCTTCTCCACATGGAATATTGAGAAACTGTTAAGAGCAATGCACTTTCTTTTTCACAACGTCCCTGCAAGAAGAGAAGATTTTACAAAACTTACAGGCTCATCTCTTTTTCCACTCCCATTCTGTGGACACAGATGGGTGGAAAATCTTCCTGTTGCAGAGAGAGCTATTGAAGTATGGCCAAAGCTTAACGATTATGTGAAGGCAGTCCATAGAAAAGAACTCCCAAACCCTGGAACCTCTTCTTTTGACACTATTCAAGCAGCAAATGAAGATCCCCTGATTTCAGCCAAACTTCAGTTTTTCATGGCGATCTCCAGAACGTTTAGTCCATTTTTAAAGAAATGCCAAACAGATGAGCCTGTCCTGCCATTCCTGTGCAGCGACTTGACAGAGTTGTTGATGGTAATAATCTGCTTCATTTATAGAAATTTCTCAGTTTTAAAGTGGGTAATCTACAAATATCTGTTTTCATTTGATAGAGTCTACTGAGACGTTTCATCCAAAGGGAGCTGCTACAAGACATCACCCCCCTTCAGTTGGCCAAACTGGACACCAATGACCAGAAAAACTGGGTCAATGTGAGCCATGTTGACATAGGCTTGGGTGCTGAGTCTGCCATTAAGGTATTGTTTATTTTTTATATGTATATTTAAAAAAAAACTTAAAACAGTGCATTAATTCCCATGTATTAATTACTTGATGCTATCCCTCCTTGGTAGGCTCTTCAAAGCAAACCTAACAACAGAGTAGGTGACCTCACTGCCCTCGAATTTAGGAAGGACTGCATAAGATGCCTCTCAAGCATTGTTAAGAAAGTGCAAGAGAAGAGCCCTTTGAAATACCCCACTGTCAGGCAGATTGCATGCTTGGACCCCTCCATCGTGAGCAGAGACCCAGAATGGTGCAAGGGAAAGATGAAGTCTCTAGTTCAGAGATTTCTGCAGGACAAGCAGTTGACAGGAGGGATTTCTGCTGGTAGGAATGTTAAAGGGAATGCTTTAAAATAAAGGTTATGACCACCCTTTAATGCATGAGAAATATTCTCAATACATTCTAAGGTTTAAAAACAGTTTTGCTTTTTATTGTTGATCAAGTTATTTTAATGCACATATTGCATTATATATATATATACACACACACACACACACACACACACACAAAACGTTTACATATCGTGTACCAATGTGATGTCTGAATAAACGTCCATCCATTTAAGTGGATTAGATTTAATTACTGCTTTTTGTGTTTGCTTGTTGCAGGTGATGCTGCTGTGCAACAGTTTGACAGCTTTCTCTCTCTGCATGGCAAAAGTGAGGAGCTCCTCTCTTTCAAACCCATGGAGCAAAGACTTGATGTTTTTCTTCGTGACGCTCTCAACCAGACTTATCCTGAGCTCTGGAGTTTCCTTCAGCGCCTGTTGCTCCTATCTCATGGGCAAGCTACAGTAGCGAGAGGCTTCTCTGTGAACAGGGAAGTAGAGGCTTGCAACATAAAAGAAGAAACTGTTGAGGCCCACAGACTAGTCTGTGACCAAGTTAGAGCTTGTGGGGGGGTTCTCAAAGTTCCCCTCACAAAAGAGCTACTAGCATCTGTAGCATCAGCCAGGACTAGATATAGGATCTACCTTGAGGAAGAGAGACAAAAGAGAGAGGGTGCCATGCGTGGACTTAAGAGAAAAGCATTGGAAGATGAGCTAGAACAGCTGAAAAAGAAAAAGGAGATATTAAGGGTGGTGTGTGTCAGCCTTCAGAAAGATGCTGATCAACTAGCTGAACAGGCAGAAAACAAACCGAGCACGCTCATGGCTCAAATGATAACAAAATCTAATACTCTAAGGAAGAGATACAGGGACAAATGCAGTGAACTGACAAATGTTGAGTCAGAGCTGGAATCAAAAACTAGTGAGCTAAGGCACATGCATTAATCCTGTTGTGTGAAAAAAATGCTGTAGCATGTTCAATAACATGTAACATTCCATGCAACTATGTATTTGCTATGTTCTAGGCATACATTTTTTTGTTTATCTCAGGGTACATTATAATACATTGAGTTCTCAGAGGATTTTTTTTATGTACATATATATCCGTGGATTCTCACGTGTGTTTGTTTATGGCATTAAAAAGGTTAAAAATGGCATTAAAATGGCATTAAAAAGCATTAAATTTGTTTTGCTGATTTCTGCAGAAACCCTGGGGTTAGAAAAATAGCGCTTTTAGCCCCGTTGACTTGCATTCATTTTTTCGTTCTTCCGGGATCCCGTGGTCCGTAAGTGGATGAGCGTGACTTAGGCTCCCCATAAAAGGGAAAAAAGTATTTTCTGCATAAAAGTTAAATAATTATCTCCTACTTGCTGCTTGATCATGGAAATGTAGAATTAAATCCCAATTATTAAACACTCATTAAGTTTGTAATTATTTTTCCTCTTTGGACAAAAGCTCGGCACTGCACTGCAGTGTGGCTTTTCAAAATAAAAGCACTGGATTGTCTATCATGGCTTGCATTTACGTTGATAGTTTTCCATTTTCATATAGTTGTATATTTTAAATCTCCACCATTAAAAAATATGTCATTTGATTCCCAATAGACACTGACCTGAAATCAGAGATTCTCAGAGATGTAAAATAAAATATCCAGAGATCATGTTTTCAGGGTACTGCAGTTTAGAAATAGACCAAACGGTCAGAAGCATGCAGCCTAATGCTGCCGCAGGATTATATTTAAATGGATGTTTATGTTCCTGAAACGTGCCTGCTTAATGAATGCTCTAATACATTTTTGTCAGCTGACATTTCTTTTATGCTCCTGTTCTATATATTAACACTCGTCATTTTAGTGATGTGTTTGAACACGGAGCAGTGCACAAAATTAAGATTCAACAGTTGGTTAAATTCAGTGTTCAAACACAGATTCAGGTGCAGAAATATGCATTCACTGTTGATATTTTTGAGATTTTAGTATGCAGATAAAGCAGAAAGGTCTAGATATCAGCCAAAATGGGCCAAAAATCGGCATCGGTATCGGCATTAGTAAAGCCCATACTGGTTGATCTCAACTGAAGTTACCAATTCATGTCAGTGGGTGAAAAGTTTGTGCAGTTTAGAGAACAAAACACAGACTTTGTGTGTTTTTGTGGCGTGTTAATAAAACACAGAAAAGCTGCCACGAAGCCCAAATGTCCAAACCTGGGGTGAGTACTGGTAAAAATGTGTATTTGGTAGTATAACTTCATAGAGACATACCGCTGGACACCATCCCATCGCTCTTGTTGTCCTAAAACAGGTTACCTTTAGCCGTGGAGGGAACCAAACGCCTTGACACCTGGGGCTTAACAAATGCTCACTCAGGAATTTTAATCTCCTGATTCAGTTTCACATTATGCTCAAAAGCCTGTAAACTGCTGTTGCAGAGGTGACTCATTAGGCACATTCATGCTCCCAGCCACCGTCCAGACACCACACCAGGTAATCGGAGAGTGATCACTTTGCATTTCTTTCCCAGTTGGAGCTGGAAATTCAACACATTTCTGAGGCTTATGAGACGCTGATGAAAGGCTCGGCCAAGCGGGAGACTCTGGAGAAAACCCTGAGGAGTAAACTGGAGGCAGAGATTAGGAGGATGCATGACTTCAACCGGGACCTTAGAGGTATTTTATCTGGTCAGACTAAACTATCAACATCTCAGTGTGACATTAAACGTGTGTGTAATCGCTGTGTTATGTTTGTTATCCGCTGAATAGAACAACTTGATGCAGCTATCGAACACGGAGCAGCTAAAGATGCTGAGTGCGCTGACCCGAGGCAGCATGTCTTTGTCAAACTCCTGGAGCAGAGTGAGTAGATGTCTGCATTCAAGGTTTCTGCACTTCCACACCTCTCACAGCAGACCGTAATGTGTGTGATTGTCCTAACAGACCTCCCAGTGCAGCTCTTAACAATAACAGGGACATAGCAGGGCAGGGATTGGTTTCCTCCCTCAGTGATGACACGCATGTCTCAATTCCTTCATTTAACTCAGACTCCAGCCTTTTTCATCGCTGCAGTAAATGTGACCTGGATTCCTGAAATGTCTCTGCCATGTTTTTTCTTCATTCCACAATTAGAAGCACCTCCTCTGGGCCCTTTTTTTTGTTGTTTTGCGTCATGGCTGACTTCCCCCTCTCAGGGGGATCTAATAAGTCTGGGACTCTGGGGCATCCTGACCCAACACAGCGTGACCTCTGCCTCGCGCCCTCCTTGTTTGGTTGTTTCTTCACCTCGTGGCTTAATGGACCACTTGTAAATATTTAATGACACATTTTTAAGTCTGTGCAGGGATATGCTCTATAGATTTGGCAAGTTTCTGTCTCGATTCCTCAGACTTTAAGTTTCTTTCCTCAAACTCCACGTTGTCACGGGCCTTCAGATTGCAAAGAGACCGTGGGAGCAACAGAGTATGGATGAGATCTTTTTTTCACAAGAACCACAAGAAATATTTTGAGCTGCTTGTTTACTTCACGTTCTTAGAAGCATTCCAGAGCTTTTGCCAGTACAAAGCTATACTTGTGTGCGTAAGTGGATAAGAGGAAGTCTGCATTCCCTCCACAGGCATGCACTGGTGTTGTGTAATCAGCCCCCCGTTTAGAGTGGCACAAGAGAGCCACAGAAACTGGCCTTCCTGTCAAATCCTTTTGTTATTAGTGCTTTAGCAAAAATGCTCTAGGAATGTTTGATTTTTCATTACAAGGTCACAAGTGTAAGATTTGAGAATTGGGTCGTTCGTTAAACTGAATCTAATTTTCTGGTGGCTCCAAACAATCGCAAAACCGGATAATTTAACTGAAGAATAACAAATATTAGTAATAATATATTTTGTCCCGTTCCACTTTTATCATACCTCCCAAATCTTGACTCCTTCAAAAGGCAGAACTCACACAGGTCATCTGCATTTTTTAAAATGTCAGCGTTGGTAAAGATGGCAGAACAAGGGCAAAACAAACTGGTTGTATATGTGTGTGTGTGTGTGTGTTTATCTCTCTCTCTCTCTCTCTCTCTCTCTCTCTCTCTCTCTCTCTCTCTCTCTCTCTCTATATATATATATATATATATATATATATATATATATATATATATATATATATATATATATATGTGTGTGTGTGTGTTTATCTATATATATATATATATATATATATATATATATATATATATATATATATATATATATATATATATATATATGTGTGTGTGTGTGTGTGTGTGTATAACTATATATATATATATATGCTATATATATATAGTTATATACACACACACATATATATATATATGTACATATATATATATGCTATATATGTGTGTATATATAACTATATATATATGCTATATATATATACATATATATATATGTGTGTGTATATAACTATATATTAATATGTGCTATATATTATATATATACGTATTTGTATATATATATATATATATATATATATATATATATATATATATATATATATATATATATATATATATATATATGTATATGTATATATATGTATATGTATATATATATGTATATATATATGTATATATATATATATATATATATATATATATATATATATATATATATATAAATGCATGCAAGTAAAAAAAACCTGCCTGTGTTATTTTTGATTATGACCTACACATGGTTTTGATATTAGTCATTACTGCTCCTAAAAACACCTTTTTTTAATTAACTGACTTCCTGCGTGGACATCCAGGCTCCTGTAGCATCTTCTCTGTTTATGTAGCAGTGCTGTCTGCACATGAACTCTTCATCTGACAAATCTAACAGGCACAATATTGTGTTTTATATGGTATAAAAATACCTATCTGATAAATTTAGCTTTAAGAGGTATTTTATGGCAGTCTATTGATTCTAGAGCATAAATCATATTTCATAATTAGCCACCACTAAACAGCACAACTCTGCCACCTGCTGACAAAAATGTGCAGTTTTTCTTTCAAACGTGAGGACCAGGATATTTTTTTTTTAATTAATAATATTTGTTTCATAATCGAGAAGCTCTTCTAACAGGAACATTTTTAGAAACCTCCATTTAGTTTCTACAAGTCATGAGTGTAAGAAACAGGAGATGATGCGTGACGGTTTGGTGTGTAAAAAACAAATCAAATTAGGTCAAATTCAGACATTTTTACAATGTTTGCTTCAAAATTTTCCCAAGAAAATTGAAAACTTTAACTTTTCCGTACTCGTTTGAAGATTAACATCTCATATTTTTAAGTAAGTTATCACTCCATTTATCTTGTATTACGTTTCAAATTCATTTGTCTCTCAGATGAAGAGCAGCAGCGGGAGCGGGAACGACTGGAGAGACAGCTTCAGCATCTGCGGGCGTCCGGGGAAGAATGCCAGCAGAGGAGGGAGCTTCTGGAGCAGGCTCTGGCCTCGGAGCAGAACCGCAACAGGCAGCTGGAGGAAGAGCTGCTCCGAAAGAGAGCCTACGTGAAGAAGGTGGAGCGTCTGCAGAGCTCTCTGGCACAGCTGCAGGCTGCGTGCGAGAAAAGAGAGGTGCTGGAGCTGCGGCTGCGCACTCGTCTGGAGCAGGAGCTGAAAAGCCTCAGGGCGCAACAGGTAAGGAACGGAGGTCGATAACATCTGCTGCTGCTCGGAGGAGAAAATCCTTTTTCAACACAAGATGATCAGACTTTGAGGCAGCGGGTCATATTTAATCTTCCAAGGAATGCTGGCTCTTTAACTTTTTTGTGTATTTGCGCTCATTTTTAGAACCGAAATTCTGATCTCGCAGCTTCAGAAGTAAGCTTGTCCACGTTGCAGCTGCTGAGGGAAAGGGAGGAGTGTATCCTGGCCCTGGAGGCAGACATCACCAAGTGGGAGCAGAAGTACTTGGAGGAGAGCACCATGAGGCAGTTTGCCATGGATGCAGCTGCTACTGCTGCAGCACAGAGGTACCGCCAAGCTTTTAATCAAACACCAGGTCATCTAACAAGGTTCCAGCATTCAAACAATAACGTGTTTTCATTCAGGGATACAACCATCATAAACCAGTCACCCAGACATTCACCAAACAGCAGCTTCAATGAAGACTTGCCTCTGTCACCTCACAGACACCAGGAGATGGAGAACAGGTAGGACTCATTTTGAGTTCTGGTCACACCGTAGATTTCTGTTTGTGGCGTTTTAGGAGAACGTGAACCTGGATGATGGGTTTCGTGTGTTTGTAGGATCCGTGCGCTTCATGTTCAGCTCCTGGAGAAAGACGCCGTTATTAAAGTCCTGCAACAGCACTCCAGGTCGGAGCAAAGCAAGCTGGAGAAACGGGGGCTTCGTCCAACCAGGTCCGTCCCCACCATCAGCACCATGACCTGCAGCACGGAGAGGAAAGGTAGGCTGTTCGTGCTGCTCGGAGAGGGACTGGACCAGACCAGACAGAACATATGCATTCTAAAAAAATAAATAGGACGTTGGCGACGATCCTCCTGTGTTACTCAACTAGGCGACGTGTTTTTATACTGCAACACATATCACCTCTCACTCCAGAATAGCCCCATCCAGAATAGCCGTGGGAAGATCTGAGAAGGGCAGATGTTCAGGATGAAAGTGGTAATTAAACCGTGTCCTCTCTTTGTCCGCATGTGTAGGAAAGAGCATCTCAGATGACCAGACAGGTGGTGCTGTGCCTAAACCCCCGTCCTTTGTCACGGCCAAGGGCCCGAGTCTAGACTCCAGTACCCAAAGAGACGAGGTCCAGCTGGAGCTGAAGATCAGAGCAGATGCCTCCAAGATAAACTCAATGGAAGAGAACTCAGCGGCTGCTACTGGTGGGCTTATTCTTCATCACCAGCATTCAGACCCACATTTAAGATGGTCTTTTTAATTATTTTCGAACGATTTAAACAAGTACATAACAAAGATGTGAACAAGTCGTTTTACTTGATATTTTAGTTACGTCTGAGGATCCAAAAGCCCTGCTCAAGACACTGAAGAGCACGAACACAGAGGCGATCGAAATCCTCATCTAAGCCGTGACGGATGTGAGTGAGAGGCGACGGCCAGGAACCGGCGGAAGCGTTTGTGGAGGGGGGGCTACCTGGCCCGGGCTGCTGACGGTGCATGTTGTTTTTGATAAGTTATGGACTGTATTTATATTTGTGAGATGTTGGTGTGCTGTAGATGTTGTTTGGGTTGACTAGATTCTACTGACACACCCCAGAAGGGGAACCTTCTTAAAGTAATGGAAGTATTTAAACAGATTCTATGTTTGGAGGTTGCCCAGTATTGCCGGACAGTTTGGATTTAAACGAACAGTTGCTCCTCTCTCTAATACATTCGGGGGCCCTGCTCAGTGGAGGATTTAGAAACTTCCTCTGAATGCAGAGCTTGCAGAAGGCCTTCTCATTTCTCCTTAAAAAAAAAACTCGGCGAGGATTGACAGCATTTCACCGGGGTCCAATTTTCCAGATCCCGAGTTAATGTTTAGGGCCTCAGATGGCGGCTGCCCAACATTTTGCTCCCCTCCAACGACACGCTGGAGCTAATCTTCTCACATTCCTTGCTGAGGGAATGTTCCTGTTAAAGAAAAAGGCTATCTAAAGTCTGACCCCTCGGCCTTGTTGAGACGGAACGCATTCTCCGCATGATTCCTCTTCCTGGGCTGGTCGTTCCCTCTGAGCCGTGGTAGCTGGTCCTACCACGGAGATGGTCGCCTATAATTGGCCTGCATTTGCTACACTAATAATTGTCTCCATCACTGTGTTATATTCAGCGGTGTTTTCTCCATTCTTCACGTATTTCACATGTCTGAGCAGACTACGCGCTCGGAATGGAATTTTCTATTTATTTCCCTGCTAACTGTAGGTTTACCAAACACTGCTGACTGTGGACTACTGTTTTAAGGAGCTGTGTTGTATTTAACTGGAATGTGTCATAATTCCAGTTATGAGGACGCCCTGTAGGCCGCGCTCGCTGAGAATGGGGTGGATGGCTTCCTGTACCAGGAAGTCCAGCGGTTCTGTACATACAGAACGTACTAGAATTCTGAGGCGATAGCCTTGATCCCTCCCTTTTAAAGCTCGTGCTAGTTTCACTGTGTGTGTGTGTGTGTGTGTGTGTGTGTAACGTTTATATAGCATTTCCCTTGAAGCCCATTCAATCCTAATCTCCATCTCTGTGCATTTGCTGGTCGATGCCCCGTCCTAGTTTCACTGACCTTCACAACAACTTTTGGAGTCTTGTTTACATGAATGGCGCATTTGAAGTGACAAAACTTAATATATTTTCTTTGTTTGTGTCTTTGTTCCCATTTATCTATAATTGTTTCCTTTCTCAGTGCCAAAGATGCCGTCTGTGTTTAAGTTATTACCGATGATGAATACAAAAGGCTCTGTTAAAGGGCCTTGCTTCAGTTGGTTGAACCAATGTTTTGTTGCTGTGAACTTTTGTAAAGGAAACATGTATTTACACCTTCACATTTCACAATAATAGATTAAAATTCATAATATATATTTGACAACAACCCTTCTGTTTATTGCCTTCATTCCTTTGGTTGGGTAGAGGATAACAGCAACTGATGGCCGTCGGCGAGGCTTGCACTCAAACTGTCATCACTGGTCATGTGTCTCATTCAAGAGGAATTTTATTATGATGCGTTGAAGATCAGAACGATCGTGGATCACTGAGTAGATCAGTCGAACTTTCAGAGATTTATCATTATGATCATCTACAGATGATTCACTTTTAGAGTCAAATGTTCAAGATTATATTGAGAGGAGCCAGTTGAGGTGGCTCGGGCATCTGGTCAGGGCGCCTCCTGGACACCCCCCGGTGAGTTTTTCTGGGCATGTCCAACTAGGAGGAGACCCAAGGGAAGAGCCAGGACAAGCTGGAGGGACTACGTCTCTCGGCTGGCCAGGGAACACCTTGGAATTTCCCTGGAAGAGCTGGCCCACGTGCCTGGGAAGAGAGAAGTCTGAGCCTCGCTGCTTAGGCTGCTGCTCCACGACCCAACCCTGGGTAAGCAGATGAAAATGGATGTATGTTCAAAATGGCTGCTACGGCTAATTGACACTGGTAAAGTCAGACAGTACTGAGCTCAAACCTTCACAACACATACTCGGAGACTGGGTGTAACACTTTTTGACCAAAACAACAAAAACTCCATAATTTCCTTAGAAGGTCTAAGTTTTTAAAACCCGAGAGAATATGAGTGGTGGTGTTATGTTTCATTTTAAAAGTTGTATTTTATTATTATATTAACATTCAGTGTGTCAACAAGAAATTAGTTAAATTATCTTTCCAGCACTGGCAAATGAAGGTTTTGTCACTTCGTTCCAGAGTCAGACTGCTTCTGAGCAGGAAAACACGAGTCTCTCTACTCTGTTTTTATTTATTTATTTATTGTTTAGAACTTCTTTGGTTCATTCTCTGAGTCTGTTTCATCCTGCATCAGACAGCTGCTCCTCCTGGGAACTTCCCGTTTGGCATTGGGCATCACAAACCAGAACCAGCAAAGAATTTAGCAGTAAAAGAATGGCATCCCGCTAAAATGAGGGCAGCCCATGTATAAAACGGGATTTCCCAAGCAGGTATGATCCCAGTAGAACAGTCCATAACCCAATTCATGTTTCTGCTGAGTGGCTCATCTCTTTCAGAACAGCTGAGACAAGTCATGTTCATCTACCTAATGTAAGACTTCATTTGTTCACTCTAAATGAAGGTTAACCACTTGTAACAATGAAATGACTCTTTTCTTTCTCTTTCTCTGCCAGAGGTCAGTGGTGCAGGTCACAGGTTAAGTTTGTTGGCCTCCTTGTGGGACCACAGGGAGTGCAGCCTCAACTTGGCAGAATTCATGGTGTGGCGCCCATCACACCTCCTACGAATGTCTCCGAACTTCGGAGCTTCCTAGGGGTGTGCAACTACTCGCGCCAGTTTGTAGAACACTACGCTGAGATAGCGAGACCTCTGACTGATCTACTGGAGAAGGACCATGGACGTAATTTTCACTTTAGAGGTGGGGGGGGGGGGGGGGGGGTACATCTTTACAGTATGCTCTAATGGGAAACAGGTTTCAAAACAAACGGTTGTTTTCCGCTTGGTCCTAGAGCTCAACCAGTGTCAATTTAATATAGCGTAATGTTGTTTTTGGGTGGTAAAAAGTGCAGGGGTCAAAACTTGACTTTGGAAAAAAAAGTGGGGGGGACATGTCTCCCCCCCCCCCCCCCCCCCCCCCCAAATTACGTCCATGAGAAGGACGTGCCTTTCGAGTGGACTGAGCAGCAGCAACAGGCCATGGATGACCTGAAGGCCGTATTATGCTCAGCTCCGTGCTTGGCGCTCCCCGATTGTGACAAGGAGTTCCACCTTGAGATCAGTTTCTCATCTCACAGTTTGAGTGCCGGTCTCTACCAAGTATATGACTGCGACAGGCGTGTCGTAGCCTATGCTAGTAAGCTCTTGTCCGGTCCTGAGTTAAAGTACTCTGGCTGTGAAAAAGCTTTGCTTTCCACCATGTGGGTGGTGAAACACTTTTCTTGCTACATCGGTGGACAGAAGATCATCATTGAAACTCAGCACCAGCCAGTGACCTTCCTTAACAGCCAGCACATCAGAGATGGTGTGGTGACCAACGCGCGAATCACGTCATGGCTGCTGGCTCTTCAAAGCTTCGACATCGAAGTACGCTACGCCCAGAACCGCCGTAACCCTCTTGGCATGGGTTTGTCTGCGTGCCAACACTGCTTGGACGACGCTGTCACGTCAGTCCCGCCAGCTAGCCCTCCTCAGACTCTTCTAAACCCCAACCACCATTACTTCGATCAGTCTCTCTGTGTGGACTTGCCGACCGTGTACGTCGATGGCAGTTCTTTTCGACGCGGTGCTGCGCCTAGGTCAGGCTTGGGTGTCGTCTGGTTGAACGCCGACCAGAAGGACTCCCGGTGTTACTGGTTGGGTCCTAAGGCCTCACAGTTATCAGAAGTGGCTGGGATCTTGATAGTACTACAACTTGCTGTGGACCGTGGTGTCCATGAGCTGATGACTTGCACTGACTCGGACTACGTGCGTCTCAGTTTCATTTGTCATCTACCTTGAATATGTTCAAACTGAAGTTACTGATAAACCCAAACTGTATGTCTCCCTAGCTGCGGTGAGCTTACATGAACATTAAGATCACACAGGTTTCAATGTCCTGCTACTTCTACCCAGAGAGTCTAGGGGCCGTCTTTAAAGTACTCTCTCCAAAAACCCTTAATGAAAACGTCCTGACTGGCCTTGTGGTCACTGAAGTCACAGGAAAGATGGCCTATCTTTTTTTCAGTAATAATCAAATAAGAAAATAAGTGATGTGTAAATTATCTGTCTGTCTGTCTGTTGTCTTTATATTTAACGATGAAAACCAAATTGAGCTCATCAGAGTTTGACTTCTCAAACTCTCCAGCCCATGACAACTTTTATAAATCCTTTCATTATAAGTCGAAGCTCCTTGCATGTATTCTCTGTAAAATTCCACTTTCAGTATAAAAATGTTTTGCCTTCCTCGTTTCCCCTGTGAGCCCGACACGGCATTCCTCAGATGCCACACATTCCCCCTCGGGTGTTTTTTCTAGTAGCCAAGTGCCATTTTCTCAGCTCCAGTTATAAATCTCCATCTGTTGAACACCATTTTCAGCTGGGACACATGTGGCACCACAGTGTCTGTAAATTACCAGTATTTTTGTTCACAGAGATCCTGTTTCAGATATGTCCCCCTGTGGAGTGAGACACTGGCCCTCACCATGCTGCAGCGCCGTGTGGAGGGGGATGTCTGAAGGGGAAAGGTTAGGATTACAGGACCTCGGATTCTTCCAAGTTTGAAATTCCTGGGAAGTGACATTTATTTCTGAGGGAATCTGAATAGTCCAACACTCATCATCATCATCAACCACCCAGGATGAAAAACTAAATTAAATCAAATGTGCATGTGTACATTCCTCACTCGTCTGGAAATTAGCTGAAATGACTGGTGTTGATGTCAGGTCTGATGCATTCATTCATCATCATGATTTCATCATTTCTGAGCCCTGGTGAGTTTTCTCACATGAGCACAGCATCAGCCGTGTAAATCAGCAACAGATGTCAGAGCAGGAAGTCAGGTTTCAACCTGTAGAAGTAAAGTCCAATTAAACATGTTTAGTCCACATTTACGTAATCAGACACATCAGAAAAATAAATGAAACACAAAAAAAAAAAAAATCTGACTTGTTTTAAGACTTGTATTCATCTTCAGAACCAGACTAGAATATTTGGTGTGTTTAGCCTTTATTTCCATGGAGATTCCAAAACTTCCTGCCTGCAGCAGTCTTGGATTGTTCCTCCACCCCCTACCCCCTAACTTTTCCACATAAATCAGGGCATCGTCTTCTAATTTTAGTATTCTCAGTAAGGCGATGCAAATCCTTCATAAATCAGCAAAACCTCCAAGTCTGCTTTAGTTGCTGCTTGCCTTTCTTGTAATCCAAAGGAATTTTGTTTAAGTTGTGGACTTTTCTTCCTCTGCACGCCGACACACTCCTCTCCCATCGTCTTCTTCTTTCTACACAATATCACACATATAGCTTATGTCATGAATATCAAATTACAGTGACTAAAATCTTTATGAGCCAGGTGTATGCAAACAGACTGTGGAGTGTTCAAGGACATCATTATAACATCACTAATAGGAGGACATGTCAAACTGAATATCCATCCATCTTTTATACCTGCTTCTCCACACAAGGTCACAGAGGGCTGGTGCCTATCTCCAGCAGTCTTTGGGCAAACAGGTGGGGTACATTGAGGACAGGTTGCCAGTTCATCGCAGGGCAACACAGAAACACATATGACATACAACCAAGCACACACACACACACTCACACCTAAGGACAATTTAGAGAGACCAGTCAACCTAAAGCTTGGTTTATGCTTGACGCATTCACTTTCCGCTTGGTGATGCGGCTCGCGGATGGAACGCGCTTCACAACTCGCAGCGTTTATGGTTCGTGCGGCTCGTCTCTGCGGTGAGCCAATATTCTCCCAAACTGTAGGGGGCAGCATGGAGCTCTATGGCATGCATCCAACACTACACCATAGTAGAAGTAGAAATTAGTGTTTACAACACGGCATTCCAGCATTTTTAACAGCGTCCTCGTCTTTTCCGACAGTGCGAGCTATTTCTTTCCAAGAATTATTAACATGTTGATCACGGTGATCTCTGAGAGCTGAATCATACAAATGTCTGTATTTACCAACCTCTGCCATACTAGTTCTTGCCGGTTTTTCCGCGTCCGTCCGTCCGCGTGGTTAGAAATTTTCCGAGGTGCTCGTTGCGGAAATCTTGGGCCGTGCAGAGACGCGGTGGAGGGGCGTGGTTGTTAAAATGACGCAAAATGTCGCAACTTTTCCGCGCGGAGCCGTGCGGACCTCGCGGACGCGTCAAGCATAAACCAACCTTAACAGTCATGTTTTTGGACTGTGGGAGGAAGCCGGAGTACCCGGAGAGAACCCGTGTGTGTACTGGGAGAACATGCAAACTCCATACAGAGAGACCCCAGGCCAGGATGTGAACCCAGGACCTTCTTGCTGCAAGGCAACAGTGCTAACCACAGTTTCAATTGGTCCTGTAAAATTGGATATTTAATCACAATTTTTTTACCATTAAAAATATAAATGTTAGAAACCAAAAACTTATTTTAAGTCCAAATATACAAATAAATTGTTTTGTTGCAATTGTACTTCTGCCTTTCTCTTTAGTACAGGTGAAACCCTGCTTCATTTGTCCATCTGTCCATCTGTCCATCACTCCATCAGTCCATCTGTCCATCGCTTCATTGGTCCATCTGTCCATCACTCCATCAGTCCATCTGTCCATCCGTCCATCTGTCCATCTGTCCATCACTCCATCAGTCCATCTGTCCATCGCTTCATTGATCCATCTGTCCATCACTCCATCACTCCATCACTCCATCAGTCCATCTGTCCATCGCTTCATTGGTCCATCTGTCCATCTGCCCATCACTCCATCAGTCCATCTGTCCATCCGTCCATCTGTCCATCTGCCCATCACTCCATCAGTCCATCTGTCCATCGCTTCATTGGTCCATCTGTCCATCACTCCATCACTCCATCAGTCCATCTGTCCATCGCTTCATTGGTCCATCAATCCATCCTTCCA
The DNA here is from genome assembly GCF_043380555.1 of Nothobranchius furzeri. Classification (NCBI taxonomy): domain Eukaryota; kingdom Metazoa; phylum Chordata; class Actinopteri; order Cyprinodontiformes; family Nothobranchiidae; genus Nothobranchius; species Nothobranchius furzeri. The sequence continues at coordinate 60,841,106 of NC_091756.1, read as the reverse complement.
TTTGTCCATTGGTCCATCAGTCCATTTGTCCATCTGTCCAATAGTCCATCTGTCCATCTTCCACTCCATTCTTTATGATTTATGGGGAAAAAACTATAATACTTTTAACCCAGAGGGAGCTTTCCATCTTTTTCTGATCAAGTTGTTTCAATTTATGAAACAATTCAAATGGAACTCAAAGGGAACAGGGATGCATCCCTGAGGTGGAAATCAACACACCTGATTTCTGGGTGAACCACCTGTTCAGCAGCTCACTCTGTAGCAGCCTTTTAATCACCAGCAGATTCAAACCAAAACAAGACAAGACAGCTTTATTTATGAAGCACATTCCATACACAAAGGCAACTCAATGTGCTTTACAGCAGGTGTGTTTCAGCAGAGAAACAACTAAAACCTGCTGGATAGCAGCCCTCAAGGACCAGGATTGCACACCCCTGCTCTAACCTGCTTTGCCAGATATTAGAGTAAACCCAAACAATACTCTGTCTTCTTAGAGGTACAAGAAACAACTTCTGGACCATTCCTTTTACTGGCTTTTAACACTGCTGTTCTTTCCTGGTGAGTGTCAAATTACAATTGCAGGTGCAGATTTGGGAACCCTGAGGGTTCAAATATGATTGGCTCTGGAACCAGGAAGTATGAAGGCAGGAGAGATTGTAAACAATTAGTACATCCCTCTTTGGCTTTTTTGCAAGGAGAAAAAGTGACAACTTCCCAGCCAGCATAGTAAGAAATCTGTTTCAGTGTACCCTTCCTTCTAACATGATTGTTAAAACGTTAGACTGTTTTGTGATTATTTCACTGTAAAATGTTTACATAATGTAATTTTAACAAGTTATGGTGTAACAAAACTGACCTCTGTATTACATTATCTGGTTGTGTAAAGTTATGTGATTTGCTGCTCTCTGGTGTTTGAGTGTAAGTAGTGCAGGTACTCCTGCAGCTGGTTTAGAAAGCTGTTTTCTGGTATGTTGGCACCACATGCAGTTGAGGAACAAACAGGTTTATGCGTCAGTCGCTGATTTTTTTTCCCACTGACCTTATGAATGGGTGTGTATGGATGAATGATTGATTATGTTGTAAAGCACTTTGGGGGGTTCTAGGAATCTAGAAAGCACCCCATCAAATACAGTTGATTTACCATTCTACCTTAAGATAGGTTACAAATCCTTTAATGAAACTAAGCTGCCCAGTATCAGGAGCAGAGCAGGACATGGCCTCTTTTTTCCCTGGTCCTGTTTATATTAGAGTGATGGATTGTGTCTGCAGGTTCTGACTAGTTGGACTAGGTGACTTATAAGTTATGTGACCAGGTAAAAGGATGAAATAATTCTCGCCTGAAAAGCACATCTACCCAAACTCAAGGTGCTGTGTCTGTTTTGTTATTTATTTTTTGCCTATAGGTCTTGTTCCTGTTCTTGCTTTTCTGAGATATTGTTTAAATTCAAATCAAATCAAAAGTAAAGAAAAAAATGTATATTCGTAAGATGTTGTATCTAATATAATATAATATAATATAATATAATATAATATAACATAACATGATATAATATAATATAATATAATATAATATAATATAATATAATATAATAAGATAATATGATGTAATATCATAAAATATAACATAATATAATATAATATAACATAATATAACATAATATAATATAAAATAATTAATATAATATAAGATAATATAACATAATAATGTAATATAATATAGTCTCGTCTCTCGTCTCGTCTTCCTCCGCTTATCCGGGTCCGGGTCGCGGGGGCAGCATCCCAACTAGGGAGCTCCAAGCCGTCCTCTCCCCGGCCTTGTCCACCAGCTCCTCCGGCAGGACCCCAAGGCGTTCCCGGACCAGATTGGAGATGTAACCTCTCCAACGTGTCCTGGGTCGACCCGGGGGCCTTCTGCCGGCAGGACATGCCCGAAACACCTCCCCGGGGAGGCGTCCAGGAGGCATCCTGACCAGATGCCCAAACCACCTCAACTGGCTCCTTTCGATCCGGAGGAGCAGCGGTTCTACTCTGAGTCCCTCCCGAATGTCCGAGCTCCTCACCCTATCTCTAAGGCTGAGCCCGGCCACCCTACGGAGGAAACTCATTTCGGCCGCTTGTATCCGCGATCTCGTTCTTTCGGTCATTACCCAAAGCTCATGACCATAGGTGAGGATTGGGACGTAGATCGACCGGTAAATCGAGAGCCTGGCTTTCTGGCTCAGCTCCCTCTTCCCCACGACAGATCGGCTCAGCGTCCGCATCACTGCAGACGCCGAACCAATCCGCCTGTCGAGCTCCCGATCCCTCCTACCCTCACTCGTGAACAAGACCCCGAGATACTTAAACTCCTCCACTTGAGGTAGGACCTCTCCCCCGACCCGGAGGTATAATAAGCTAATGTCATAATATAATTAAATATAACATGATAATATAAGATGATATAATAAAACATGATAATATAATATAAGATGATATAATATAATATAATAATATAATATAATATAATATAATATAACATAATAAAATATATTATAATATAATATAATATAATATTACATAATATAATATAATATAACATAACATGATATAATATGATATAACATGATAATATAATATAACATAACATAATATAACATAATATAATATAATATAATATAATCAATCAATCAATCACTCAATCAATCAATCAATCACACAATCAATCAATCAATTAATCAATCAATCAATCAATCAATCAATCAATCAATCAAAGCTTTATTTACAAAGTGCCTTCCGCAACCCTGTCAGGAAGCCCAAGGCGCTAATATAATATAATATAATATAATATAATATAATATAACATAACATAATAATATAATACAATATAACATAATATAATGTAATATAATATAATATAACGTAATATAATATAACAATATAATATAATATAACATGATAATATAATACAATATAATATGATATAATATAATAATATAATATAATATAATAATATAATGTAATATATTATAACATAATATAATATAATAATATAATATAATATAACATAACATAACATAACGTAATATAACATAATATAATATAATATAATATAATATAACATGATAATATAATATAATATAATATAACATTATAATATAATATAATATAATAATATAATATAATATAACATAACATAACATAACGTAATATAACATAATATAATATAATATAATATAATATAAAATGATAATATAATATAATATAATATAACATTATAATATATTATAAAATAACATGATAATATAATATAGCATAACATAATATAATATAACATAATATAACATGATAATATAATATAATATAAGATATCTTAGGTGTGTTCTTGCTGTGTCTTTGTAAATCCATGCTTTCGTTCTTTTTTAAACACAGAAACAGTTTTGTTTACCTGTTTGTAGCTACGGTTTCGCCGACAGCTGCCGGCTTCTTCAGGCTGACGCTGATGGTGGCGCGTCACTTCCTTCTCCGTTTATCTGCGGGCAGCAGAGGACGTTGTCGCCCTCTACTGCCCGCTCTCCCCTCTCCGACGATGCAGTCCCATGCGTGGTCCAGCGTGTAAACTCCGTCGTCCCTGTTCATGGTCCCACATCCACGTCTCCTTATCTCTATTGCTTCCTTGATCCATCTTTTGTATTTTTGTTGTTCAGTGGTTATGATCCGTGTGCTGTCCCAGTCCATTATATGGTTTTCTCTTAAGCAATGATCTGTTACGGCTGACTTTTTTATTGTACTTTCTGCTTCTTCTTTTGCTGCTCTTGTGTGTTTACGATTTGCCTCTTTCTCGCACTCCTTTCTGTGTTCTATTGTCCGTGTATTGAGTTGGCGTCCGGTTTCTCCTATGTATGTTTTATTGCATATTTTGCATGGGATTTCGTAGATGACTCCACATTTTTGTCCAGCTGATATTTTGTCTTTTGGGTGTACTAATCTGTTTCTAACTGTTGTGTATGGCTTTGTTGGTGTGTTTATGTTGTGTTTTTTCATTGTTGCTCTTATTTTTTCCGTTATGCCTCTGATGTATGGTAGGGATATCAGCAGAATCATCAGCCCGTTATTAGGAAATACAGACCAACACTGCAAAAATAGCATAGAATTGGCAAAAGAACTAAAGGAAATTACAATAGAAGACAACGACATACTCATCTCACAGGACGTCAAATCTCTGTTCACAAAAACACCAACCCAAAAAACCATAGACATAGTAGTTAACAGAATCAGACAAGACAAAACTTTACATAAAAGGACAAACCTCACAGCAGATGACATAGCACAACTGATCGGACTGGTAGCTAACTCTACTCACTTCACATACGACAACACAATATACAAACAACTGGAAGGCTTCACCATGGGTAACCCGTTATCAGCCACCCTGTGCGAGTTTTTCATGGAAGACCTGGAACAAAAAGCCATAGCCACCGCCCCCCCAAACTGCAAAATAAAACTATGGAAACGCTACGTAGACGACATACTGGAAATCATACCAAAAGGTCAAACAGAAACACTAACACAACACTTAAACAATATTGACGACACGGGCAACATAAAATTCACTTATGAGTTAGAAACAGAAGGCAGCATAGCATTTATGGACATGAAAATCACCAGGCAGACCGACGGGACCCTAAACATAAACACATACAGGAAACCAACACACACAGACCAATATTTATTATGGACATCAGAACACCCCACCATACACAAAATGTCAGTAATCAGAACATTATATCACCGAGCAAACATAATAACAGAAGAGAGAGACCGTAAACAAGAGGACAAACACATACAACACGCTTTAAAGACCTGCAGATACCCGACATGGGCAATAAACAAAGGAAAACAACAAACAAAAACAGAAAGCAAAGAACAACCCAAAAAAAGAACCAGAAACCCAGAAAGACAAGAACCAAAACCAGTGATAAACCTACCATACATCAGAGGCATAACGGAAAAAATAAGAGCAACAATGAAAAAACACAACATAAACACACCAACAAAGCCATACACAACAGTTAGAAACAGATTAGTACACCCAAAAGACAAAATATCAGCTGGACAAAAATGTGGAGTCATCTACGAAATCCCATGCAAAATATGCAATAAAACATACATAGGAGAAACCGGACGCCAACTCAATACACGGACAATAGAACACAGAAAGGAGTGCGAGAAAGAGGCAAATCGTAAACACACAAGAGCAGCAAAAGAAGAAGCAGAAAGTACAATAAAAAAGTCAGCCGTAACAGATCATTGCTTAAGAGAAAACCATATAATGGACTGGGACAGCACACGGATCATAACCACTGAACAACAAAAATACAAAAGATGGATCAAGGAAGCAATAGAGATAAGGAGACGTGGATGTGGGACCATGAACAGGGACGACGGAGTTTACACGCTGGACCACGCATGGGACTGCATCGTCGGAGAGGGGAGAGCGGGCAGTAGAGGGCGACAACGTCCTCTGCTGCCCGCAGATAAACGGAGAAGGAAGTGACGCGCCACCATCAGCGTCAGCCTGAAGAAGCCGGCAGCTGTCGGCGAAACCGTAGCTACAAACAGGTAAACAAAACTGTTTCTGTGTTTAAAAAAGAACGAAAGCATGGATAATATAAGATAATATAACATAATAATATAATATAATATAATAAAATATAATGTAATATAACATAATATATTATAATATAATATAATAATATAATATAACATAACGTAATATAACATAATATAATATAATATAATATAATATAATAAAATATAATATAATATAATATAATATAATATAATATAATATAATATAACATGATAATATAATATAATATAATATAATATAATATAATATAACATGATAATATAATATAATATAACATGATAATATAATATAACATAACATAATATAATATAACATGATAATATAATGTAATATAATATAATATAATATAATATAATATAATATAATATAATAATATAATATAATAATATAATATAACATAATAATATAATATAATATAAAAATATAATATAATATAATATAACATAAATATGATAGAATAATATAATATAATATAACGTAATATAATATAATAATATAATATAATATATCATAATATAACATGATAACATCATGTAATATGATATAATATAATATAAAATAAAATATAATATAATATAATAATATAATATGATACTATAATATAATGTAATATAAAATAATAATATAATATCATAATATAATATAATGTAACATGATAATATAATATGATATAATAAAACATGATAATATAATATAATATAATATAATATAATATAATATAACATAATATAATATAATATAACATGATAAGATAATATAAAATAACATAATATAATATAATATAATATCATAATATAATATAATATAACATGATATAATATAATATAACATGATAATATAATGTAACATAACACAATATAATATAATATAATGTAATGTAATGTAATATAATATACTATAATAATATAATATAACATAATAATATAATATAATATAATATAATATAATATAATATAATATAATATAATATAATATACACATACTCATGTATGATGTTTGATCATGTTTTCATGACACATTCTAATGTATGATTTTTTTTCATGTTTTCATGACACATTCTAATGTATGATGTTTTTATCATGTTTTCATGACACATACTAATGTATGATGTTTTTATCATGTTTTCATGACACATTCTAATGTATGATGTTTTATCATTTTTTCATGACACATGCTGATGTATGATATTTTGATCATGTTTTCATGACACATACTGATGTGTTTTTATCATGCTTTCATGACACATACTAATGTATGATGTTTTTATCATGTTTTCATGACACATACTAATGTATGATGTTTTTATCATGTTTTCATGACACATACTAATGTATGATGTTTTTATCATGTTTTCATGACACATACTAATGTATGATGTTTTATCATGTTTTCATGACACATACTAATGTATGATGTTTTTATCATGTTTTCATGACACATACTAATGTACGATGTTTTTATCATGTTTTCATGACACATTCTAATGTATTATGTTTTTATCATGGTTTCATGACACATACTAATGTATTATGTTTTTATCTTGTTTTCATGACACATTGTAATGTATGATGTTTTCATCTTGCTTTCATGACACATACTAATGTATGATTTTTTATCATGTTTTCATGACACATACCAATGTATGATGTTTTTATCATGTTTTCATGACACATACTAATGTATGATGTTTTTATTATGTTTTAATGACACATACCAATGTATGATGTTTTTATCATGTTTTCATGACACATACTAATGTATGATGTTTTTTCATGTTTTCATGACACATTCTAATGTATGATGTTTATATCATGTTTTCATGACACATACTAATGTATGATGTTTTTTCATGTTTTCATGGCACATTCTAATGTATTATATTTTTATCATGTTTTCATGACACATACTGATGTATTATGTTTTTATCATGCTTTCATGACACATTCTAATGTATGATGTTTTTATCATGTTTTCATGACACATACTAATGTATGATGTTTTTATCATGTTTTCATGACACATTCTAATGTATGATGTTTTATCATGTTTTCATGACACATACTAATGTATGATGTTTTTATCTTGTTTTCATGACACATACTAATGTATGATGTTTTTTCATGTTTTCTATGACACATACCAATGTGTGATGTTTTTATAATGTTTTCATGACACATACTAATGAATGATGTTTTTTCATGTTTTCATGACACATACTAATGTATGATGTTTTTTCATGTTTTCATGACACATACTAATGTATGATGTTTTTATCATGTACATTCTAATGTATTATGCTTTTATCATGTTTTCATGACACATACAGATGTATTATGTTTTTATCATGCTTTCATGACACATTCTAATGTATGATGTTTTTATCATGTTTTCATGACACATACTATTGTATGATGTTTTTATCATGTTTTCATGACATATACTAATGTATGATGTTTTTATCATGTTTTCATGACACATACTAATGTATGATGTTTTGATCATGTTTTCATGACACATACTGATGTATGATGTTTTTATCATGTTTTCATGACACATACTAATGTATGATGTTTTATCATGTTTTCATGACACATACTAATGTATGATGTTTTGTCATTTTTTCATGACACATTCTAAGGTATGATGTTTTTATCATGTTTTCATGACACATACTAATGTATGATGTTTTTATCATGTTTTCATGACACATACTAATGTATGATGTTTTATCAGGTTTTCATGACACATACTAGCATATGATAATTTTATCATGTTTTCATGACATTTACTAATGTATGTTGTTTTTATCATGTTTTCATGACACGTTCTAATGTATGATGTTTTATCATGTTTTCATGACACATACTGATGTATGATGTTTTGATCATGTTTTCATGACACATACTGATGTATTATGTTTTTATCATGCTTTCATGACACATACAGATGTATAATGTTTTTATCATGCTTTCATGACACATTCTAATTTATGATGTTTTTATCATGTTTTCATGACACATACTAATGTATGATGTTTTTTCATGTTTTCATGACACATACTAATGTATGATGTTTTTATCATGTTTTCATGACACATACTAATGTATGATGTTTTTATCATGTTTTCATGAGACATTCTAATGTATTATTTTTTATCATGTTTTCATGACACATACTAATGTATGATGTTTTTATCTTGTTTTCATGACACATACTAATTATGATGTTTTATCACGTTTTCATGATACATACCAATGTATGGAGTTTTTATCATGTTTTCATGACACATTCTAATGTATGATGTTTTTATTATGTTTTCATGACACATACTAAAGTATGATGTTTTTTCATGTTTTCATGACACATTCTAATGTATGATGTTTTTATCATGTTTTCATGACACATACTAATGTATGATGTTTTTTCATGTTTTCAAGACGCATACTAATGTATGATGTTTTTATCATGTTTTCATGACACATACTAATGTATGATGTTTTTATCATGTTTTCATGACACATACTAATGTATGATGTTTTTATCATGTTTTCATGACACATACTAATGTATGATGTTTTTATCATGTTTTCATGACACATACTAATGTATGATGTTTTTATCATGTTTTCATGACATACTAATGTATGATGTTTTTTCATGTTTTCATGACACATACTAATGAATGATGTTTTTTCATGTTTTCATGACACATACTAATGTATGATGTTTTTATCATGTTTTCATGACACATACTAATGTATGATGTTTTTTCATGTTTTCATGACACATACTAATGTACGATGTTTTATCATGTTTTCATGACACATACTAATGTGTGATGTTTTTATCATGTTTTCATGACACATACTAATGTATGATGTTTTTATCATGTTTTCATGACACATACTAATGTATGATGTTTTTATCATGTTTTCATGACACATACTAATGTATGATGTTTTTATCATGTTTTTATGACACATACTAATGTATGATGTTTTATCATGTTTTCATGACACATACTAATGTATGATGTTTTTTCATGTTTTCATGACACATTCTAATGTGTGATGTTTTTATCATGTTTTCATGACACACACTGATGTATGATGTTTTTTCATGTTTTCATGACACATACTAATGTATGATGGTTTTCACATTTTCATGACACATACTAAAGTATGATGTTTTTATCATGTTTTCATGACACATACTGATGTATTATGTTTTTATCATGTTTTCATGACACACACTGATGTATGATGTTTTTCATGTTTTCATGACACATTCATATGTTTGATGTCTTATCATGTTTTCATGACACATACTAATGTATGATGTTTTTATCATGTTTCCATGACACATACTAATGTATGATGTTTTTTCATGTTTTCATGACACATTCTAATGTATTATGTTTTTATCATGTTTTCATGACACATACTAATGTATGATGTTTTATCATGTTTTCATGACACATACTAATGTATGATGTTTTTATCATGTTTTCATGACACATACTAATGTATGATGCTTTTATCATGTTTTCATGACACATACTAATGTATGATGTTTTATCATGTTTTCATGACACATACTAATGTATGATGTTTTTATCATGTTTTCATGACAAATACTAATGTACGATGTTTTTATCATGTTTTCATGACACATTCAAATGTATTATGTTTTTATCTTGTTTTCATGACACATACTAATGTATGATGTTTTCATCTTGTTTTCATGACACATACTAATGTATGATGTTTTATCATGTTTTCATGACACATACCAATGTATGATGTTTTATCATGTTTTCATGACACATACTAATGTATGATGTTTTTATAATGTTTTCTTGATACATACTGATGTATTACGTTTTTATCATGTTTTCATGACACACACTGATGTATGATGTTTTTCATGTTTTCATGACACATTCATATGTATGATGTCTTATCATGTTTTCATGACACATACTAATGTATGATGTTTTTATCATGTTTCCAGGACACATACTAATGTATGATGTTTTTTCATGTTTTCATGACACATTCTAATGTATTATGTTTTTATCATGTTTTCATGACACATACTAATGTATGATGTTTTTATCTTGTTTTCATGACACATGCTAATGTATGATGTTTTATCATGTTTTCATGACACATACCAATGTATGATGTTTTTATCATGTTTTCATGACACATACTAATGTATGATGTTTTTATTATGTTTTCATGACACATACTAATGTATGATGTTTCTTCATGTTTTCATGACACATTCTAATGTATGATGTTTTTATCATGTTTTCATGACACATACTAATGTATGATGTTTTATCATGTTTTCATGACACATACTAATGTATGATGTTTTATCATGTTTTCATGACACATACTAATGTATGATGTTTTTATCATGTTTTCATGACACATACTAATGTATGATGTTTTATCATGTTTTCATGACACAAACTAATATGTGATGTTTTTTCATGTTTTCATGACACATACTAATGTATGATGTTTTTATCTTGTTTTATGACACATACTAATGTATGATGTTTTATCATGTTTTCATGACACATACCAATGTATGATATTTTTTATCATGTTTTCATGACACATACTAATGTATTATGTTTTTCTCATGTTTTCATGACACATACTAATGTATGATGTTTTATCATGTTTTCATGACACATACTAATGTATGGTGTTTTTATCATGTTTTCATGACACATACTAATGTATGATATTTTTATCATGGTTTCATGACACATACTAATGTATGATGTTTTATCATGTTTTCATGACGCAAACTAATATGTGATGTTTTTTCATGTTTTCATGACACATTCTAATGTATGATGTTTTTATCATGTTTTCATGACACATACTAATGTATGATGTTTTATCATGTTTTCATGACACATACTAATTAATGTATGATGTTTTTTCATGTTTTCATGACACATTCTAATGTATTATGTTTTTATCATGTTTTCATGACACATACTAATGTATAATGTTTTTATCTTGTTTTCATGACACATACTAATGTATGATGTTTTATCATGTTTTCATGACACATACCAATGTATGATGTTTTTATCATGTTTTCATGACACATACTAATGTATGATGTTTGTATTATGTTTTCATGACACATACTAATGTATGATGTTTCTTCATGTTTTCATGACACATTCTAATGTATGATGTTTTTATCATGTTTTCATGACACATACTAATGTATGATGTTTTTATCATGTTTTCATGACACATACTAATGTATGATGTTTTATCATGTTTTCATGACACATACTAATGTATGATGTTTTTATCATGTTTTCATGACACATACTAATGTATGATGTTTTTATCATGTTTTCATGACACATACTAATGTATGATGTTTTATCATGTTTTCATGACACATACTAATACGGGGTTTAACATTAACACTTGGTCACCAGGGGAAAAAGTCCGTTTAACAGCCTTTTTGTCAAAGTTGCTTTTCATTACCTTTTGGGCGCTTTGAAGGTGTTCTTTAGCCACCTTGTTCGATTCCCGTAACCGAAATTGGAACATCTTAATGTACCTGTCCACAGCGGTACGCTTTATTTCAGGTGCCTGCAAGAATCGTTCTTTCAAGGCCTTTAATGGCCCACGGGGAACATGGCCAAAGACCAACTGAGCAGGACTGAATCCTAATGACTCTTGTTTAGCCTCCCGCGCTGCAAACAGCAAAAAGGGGACTCCTTCATCCCACTGGCGTCCTGTTTTAAGGCAATATTTACGCAACATATTCTTAAATGTCTGATGCCATCGTTCCAACACACCCTGAGATTCGGGGTGATAGCATGACGACATTATATGTTTTATTCCCAGGGTCTCAGTAACCGCTTTAAACAGCTCAGACTTAAAGTTCGAGCCCTGATCTGTTTGAATCGTGTGGGGTAATCCAAATGTAGAAAAGAAGCCCACCAATGCTTTTACAATGGACTTTGAGGTTATCGAAGACAGGGGAATGGCTTCGGGGAATCGGGTGTTTTTACACATAAGGGTGAGTAGAAACCTTTTTCCTGATTTTGTGCGGGGTAAAGGACCCACACAATCCATCACTATGTGATCAAAGGCATCCCCAACAATCGGTATGGGCTGGAGAGGAGCGGGAGGTAAGTTTTGGTTTGCTTTTCCCACGACTTGGCAAATATGGCAACGCTTACAAAACTGACTCACATCCTTTCTTAAGCCGGGCCAGAAGAAGTGTTCCAAAACAGTTTGATAAGTTTTCTTGATGCCAAAATGTCCTGACCAATCACTCTCATGGGCGATCGTCAGTATTTTATGTTTGAATTTTTGAGGGATAACAATCTGTGTTACAGTTTTCCAGGTAGCGCCTACATCTTTAGGGTCAGTCCAAGATCTCATCAAAACCTCGTTTTCAAAAAAGTACTTAATGTTACTTTGCTCTGTACCTTTGACTGCTGCAAAACATTTGTCTAGAGATTTATCCGCCTTTTGCTCTTGCACTAACGTGGTTCTAGACACACTGTTGTCATCAAGCTGTAAATGTTCCGGTTTTTCCGAGGACATTTGTTCTGGGTGACATTCTGGTTCTGAGACCTGCTCAAGATTTTCTTCAAACAGGGAAGAAATGTCAAGTAACCCATCATTTAGTTTTGATTGAGAGCGCGTCACAACACATGAGGGAAATATGTCAGGGAAGAACTTAACATAGTCTAGGTCAGGGATTGGTTGTGCTACGACTTCTGGAGCGGGGGTAACCAGTCCTCCAGCGATGTCGTTTCCAAGTAGTAAATCCACCCCGGAAATAGGTAAAGTGTCGCTCACAGCAATGCAAAATTTACCCTTAGCTAGACCACAATCCAACATGACCTCATGTAGTGGAAATGACGCGTTCTCAGAGTTTAATCCTTTTAACAGGACTGAAACACCAGAGTAACTGTCTTTGCCAAAAGGAAGCACTCTTTTCAAAACCACTGAGTGAGAAGCACCAGTGTCCCTTAGTATTTTAACTGGAACTGCAGGAGTAGAAGTTAAGGCTGCTGTTCCTTCCGATACAAATGGTGTGAAGCATTTGTCATAGTTCTGACCCTCGGGTTGCAGATTATGAGGATTCGATAAAAACCCTACCTCCCTGGGAGGTGACTCTCGTCTTTCATTTTTACGCTTTAAGATCAAGCAGTCTTTAGCAATATGTCCCAGCTGATGACAATAGAAACACCGTGGTAAACTCTTTATTGCTTGTTTTTCTGATGCTTTGAGTTTACTATCTGTTGGACGCTTAAACTTGGTTTCAGTATTAAAACGGTGGGTCAATGCAAACTCATCTGCTGACAAAGCAGCTGCAGACAACGTGGACACCTTTTGTTCATTGAGATACAACACCAGTTTCTCAGGAAGACACCTTTTAAATTCCTCTAAGAGGAGTAACTCTTTCAACTCAGAGAAGGAAGAAGCTTTAGCAGCCATCAACCATTTATCAAACAACCCATTCTTTTCTCTGGCAAATTCAACATAGGTTTGAGTTTCATTTCGTTTCCTTAATGTTCTGAACTTCTGTCTATAGGCTTCAGGCACTAATTCATAGGCTTTTAAAACTGCTTCTTTTACTTTATCATAATCTGTTACATCGTGAGTGGACAGTGATGAGATTACCTCTTGGGCTTTTCCACACAGTTTGCACTGTAATAGCAGGGGCCAGACTTCCCGCGGCCAGGAGAGTGCATGTGCAAGGCGTTCAAACGCGGTGAAGTAGCTGTCCACCTCGGTCTCACGGAATGGCGGCAGCAACGTGATGCACTTGCTGATGTCCAGCCGGTCTGGTCCACTGTCCTTTCTTTCATCTACTCCTCGTGCTGAATGGTTTGCCAGCTGTGTTTGGAGTTCCAGCTCCAAGCGATGGAGTCGGACTTTTGTTTCAGCCTCGATTTCGAGCTTCCTGAATTCCATCTCCATTTGTCTTCGCTGAGCTTTTTCTTCAGCCTCGTGCTTTAGTCGAGCCAACCTGACCCGCAGCTTAGCAGACCCGGGAGATTCTCGAAAGGAGTCTGAAGACATTGGATCATAGCGAGGAATTGAGACAGAAGGAGCCAACTGTCTTTCACCTGGAGGTGGGGTCACCTTCCGTTCCTCGGTGTCTGTCTCCCGGTCTGTATAGTCCCTGGCCACAGTTCCACCATCACCCTTCTCATGATTTGCCCCCTGCTGGAGGAGGAGAGGATTAACAGAAGCCAGCACAGGGGGAAACAGTTTCAATTGTTCCATTTCAAGCACAATCCGTTTGTCTGATGTTTTTTCATGTTTTCATGACACATTCTAATGTATTATGTTTTTATCATGTTTTCATGACACATACTAATGTATGATGTTTTTATCATGTTTTCATGACACATACTAATGTATGATGTTTTTATCTTGTTTTCATGACACATACCAATGTATGGAGTTTTTATCATGTTTTCATGACACATTCTAATGTATGATGTTTTTATTATGTTTTCATGACACATACTAATGTATGATGTTTTTTCATGTTTTCTTGACACATACTAATGTATGATGTTTTTTCATGTTTTCATGACACATACATTAATGTATGATGTTTTTTCATGTTTTCATGACACATTCTAATGTATTATGTTTTTATCATGTTTTCATGACACATACTAATGTATGATGTTTTATCATGTTTTCATGACACATACTAATGAATGATGTTTTTTCATGTTTTCATGACACATACTAATGTATGATGTTTTTATCATGTTTTCATGACACATACTAATGTATGATGTTTTTATCATGTTTTCATGACACATTCTAATGTATTATGTTTTTATCATGTTTTCATGACACATTCTAATGTATGATGTTTTTATCATGTTTTCATGACACATACTAATGTATGATGTTTTTTATCAGGTTTTCATGACACATACTAATGTATGATGTTTTTTCATGTTTTCATGACACATACTAATGTATGATGTTTTTATCATGTTTTCATGACACATACTAATGTATGATGTTTTTATCATGTTTTCATGACACATACTAATGTATGATGTTTTATCATGTTTTCATGACACATACTAATGTATGATGTTTTTTCAGGTTTTCATGACACATTCTGAAATGTGATGTTTTTATCATGTTTTCATGACACACACTGATGTATGATGTTTTTTCATGTTTTCATGACACATACTAATGTATGATGGTTTTCACATTTTCATGACACATACTAAATTATGATGTTTTTATCATGTTTTCATGACACATACTGATGTATTATGTTTTTATCATGTTTTCATGACACACACTGATGTATGATGTTTTTTCATTTTTTCATGACACATTCATATGTATGATGTCTTATCATGTTTTCATGACACATACTAATGTATGATGTTTTTATCTTGTTTTCATGACACATACTAATGTATGATGTTTTATCATGTTTTCATGACACATACCAACGTATGATGTTTTTATCATGTTTTCATGACACATACTAATGTATGATGTTTTTATCATGTTTTCATGACACATACTAATGTATGATGTTTCATCATGTTTTCATGACACATACTAATGTATGATTTTTTTATCATGTTTTCATGACACATACTAATGTATGATGTTTTTATCATGTTTTCATGACACATTATAATGTATGATGTTTCATCATGTTTTCATGACACTTACTAATGTATGATGTTTTTATCATGTTTTCATGACACATACTAATGTATGATGTTTTTATCATGTTTTCATGACACATACTAATGTATGATGTTTTTATCATGGTTTCATGACACATACTAATGTATGATGTTTTTATCATGTTTTCATGACACATACTAATGTATGATGTTTTTTCATGTTTTCATGACACATTCTAATGTATGATGTTTTATCATGTTTTCATGACACATACTAATCAATGATGTTTTTATCATGTTTCATGACACATACTAATGTATGATGTTTTATCATGTTTTCATGACACATACTAATGTATGATGTTTTATCATGTTTTCATGACACATACTAATGTATGATGTTTTTTCATGTTTTCATGACACATTCTAATGTATTATGTTTTTATCATGTTTTCATGACACATACTAATGTATGATGTTTTTATCTTGTTTTCATGACACATACTAAAGTATGATGTTTTATCATGTTTTCTTGACACATACCAATGTATGATGTTTTTATCATGTTTTCATGACACATACTAATGTATGATGTTTTTATTATGTTTTCATGACACATACTAATGTATGATGTTTCTTCATGTTTTCATGACACATACTAATGTATGATGTTTTTATCATGTTTTCAAGACACATACTAATGTATGATGTTTTTATCATGTTTTCATGACACATACTAATGTATGATGTTTTATCATGTTTTCATGACACATACTAATGTATGATGTTTTTATCATGTTTTCATGACACATACTAATGTATGATGTTTTATCATGTTTTCATTACACAAACTAAAATGTGCTGTTTTTTCATGTTTTCATGACACATACTAATGTATGATATTTTTTCATGTTTTCATGACACATTCTAAAGTATGATGTTTTTATCATGTTTTCATGACACATACTAATGTATGATGTTTTTATCTTGTTTTCATGACACATACTAATGTATGATGTTTTTATCATGTTTTCATGACACATACTAATGTATGATGTTTTTATTATGTTTTCATGACACATACTAATGTATGAAGTTTTTTCATGTTTTCATGACACATTCTAATGTATTATGCTTTTATCATGTTTTCATGACACATACTAATGTATTATGTTCTTCTCATGTTTTCATGACACATACTAATGTATGATCTTTTAATCATGTTTTCATGACACACACTAATGTATGATGTTTTTATCATGTTTTCATGACACATACTAATGTATGATGGTTTATCATGTTTTCATGACGCAAAATAATATGTGATGTTTTTTCATGTTTTCATGACACATTCTAATGTAAGATGTTTTTATCATGTTTTCATGACACATACTAATGAATGATGATTTTATCATGTTTTCATGACACATACTAATGTATGATGTTTTATCATGTTGTCATGACACATACTAATGTATGATGTTTTTTCATGTTTTCATGACACATACTAATGTATGATGTTTTATCATGTTTTCATGACACATACTAATGTGTGATGTTTTTATCATGTTTTCATGACACATACTAATGTATGATGTTTTTATCATGTTTTCATGACATATACTAATGTATGATGTTTTTATCATGTTTTCATGACACATACTAATGTATTATGTTTTATCATGTTTTCATGACACATACTAATGAATGATGTTTTTTCATGTATTCATGACACATTCTAATGTATTATGTTTTCATCATGTTTTCATGACACACACTAATGTATGGTGTTTTTGTCATGTTTTCATGACACATACTAATGTATGATGTTTTTTCATGTTTTCATGACACATACTAATGTATGATGTTTTATCATGTTTTAATGACACATACTAATGTATGATGTTTTTATCATGTTTTCATGACACATACTAATGTATGATGTTTTTATCATGTTTTCATGACATACTAATGTATGATGTTTTATCATGTTTTCATGACACATACTAATGAATGATGTTTTTTCATGTATTCATGACACATTCTAATGTATTATGTTTTCATCATGTTTTCATGACACACACTAATGTATGGTGTTTTTGTCATGTTTTCATGACACATACTAATGTATGATGTTTTATCATGTTTTTATGACACATACTAATGTATGATGTTTTTATCATGTTTTCATGACACATACTAATGTACGATGTTTTATCATGTTTTCATGACACATACTAATGTATGATGTTTTTATTATGTTTTCATGACACATACTAATGTATGATGTTTTTATCATGTTTTCATGACACATTCTAATGTATGATGTTTTTATCATGCTTTCATGACACATTCTAATGTATGATGTTTTTATCATGTTTTCATGACACATACTAATGTATGATGTTTTTATCATGTTTTCATGACACATTCTAATGTATGATGTTTTTATCATGTTTTCATGACACATACTAATGTATGATGTTTTTATCATGTTTTCATGACACATACTAATGTATGATGTTTTTTCATGTTTTCATGACACATACTAATGTATGATGTTTTTATCATGTTTTCATCACACATACTAATGTATGATGTTTTTATCATGTTTTCATGACACATACTAATGTATAATGTTTTTATCATGTTTTCATGACACATACTAATGTATGATGTTTTTATCATGTTTTCATGACACATACTAATGTATGATGTTTTATCATGTTTTCATGACACATACTAATGTATGATGGTTTTCACATTTTCATGACACTTACTAAAGTATGATGTTTTTATCATGTTTTCATGACACATACTGATGTATTATGTTTTTATCATGTTTTCATAACACACTGATGTATGATGTTTTTTCATGTTTTCATGACACATTCATATGTATGATGTCTTATCATGTTTTCATGACACATACTAATGTATGATGTTTTTATCATGTTTTCATGACACATACTAATGTATGATGTTTTTTCATGTTTTCATGACACATTCTAATGTAATATGTTTTTATAATGTTTTCATGACACATACTAATGTATGATGTTTTTAGCTTGTTTTCATGACACATACTAATGTATGATGTTTTATCATGTTTTTATGACACATACCAATGTATGATGTTTTTATCATGTTTTCATGACACATACTAATGTATGATGTTTTTATTATGTTTTCATGACACATACTAATGTATGATGTTTCTTCATGTTTTCATGACACATTCTAATGTATGATGTTTTTATCATGTTTTCATGACACATACTAATGTATGATGTTTTTATCATGTTTTCACGACACATACTAATGTATGATGTTTTTATCATGTTTTCATGACACATACTAATGTATGATGTTTTATCATGTTTTCATGACACAAACTAATATGTGTTGTTTTTTCATGTTTTCATGACACTTACTAATGTATGATGTTTTTTCATGTTTTCATGACACATTCTAAAGTATTATGTTTTTCTCATGTTTTCATGAGACATACTAATGTATGATGTTTTATCATGTTTTCATGACACATACTAATGTATGATGTTTTTATCATGTTTTCATGACACATACTAATGTATGATGTTTTTATCATGGTTTCATGACACATACTAATGTATGATGTTTTATCATGTTTTCATGACGCAAACTAATATGTGATGTTTTTTCATGTTTTCATTACACATTCTAATGTATGATGGTTTTATCATGTTTTCATGACACATACTAATCAATGATGTTTTTATCATGTTTTCATGACACATACTAATGTATGATGTTTTATCATGTTTTCATGACACATACTAATGTATGATGTTTTTTCATGTTTTCATGACACATTCTAATGTATTATTTTTTCATCATGTTTTCATGACACATACTAATGTATGATGTTTTTATCTTGTTTTCATGACACATACTAATGTATGATGTTTTATCATGTTTTCATGACACATACCAATGTATGATGTTTTTATCATGTTTTCATGACACATACTAATGTATGATTTTTTTATCATGTTTTCATGACACATACTAATGTATGATGTTTTTATCATGATTTCATGACACATACTAATGTATGATGTTTTATCATGTTTTCATGACACATACTAATGTATGATGTTTTTATCATGTTTTCATGACACATACTAATCAATGATGTTTTTATCATGTTTTCATGACACATACTAATGTATGATGTTTTATCATGTTTTCATGACACATACTAATGTATGATGTTTTATCATGTTTTCATGACACATACTAATGTATGATGTTTTTTCATGTTTTCATGACACATTCTAATGTATTATGTTTTCATCATGTTTTCATGACACATACTAATGTATGATGTTTTTATCTTGTTTTCATGACACATACTAATGTATGATGTTTTATCATGTTTTCATGACACATACCAATGTATGATGTTTTTATCATGTTTTCATGACATACTAATGTATGATGTTTTTAATATGTTTTCATGACACATACTAATGTATGAAGTTTTTTCATGTTTTCATGACACATTCTAATGTATTATGCTTTTATCATGTTTTCATGACACATACTAATGTATTATGTTTTTCTCATGTTTTCATTACACATACTAATGTATGATGTTTTATCATGTTTTCATGACACATACATTAATGTATGATGTTTTTTCATGTTTTCATGACACATTCTAATGTATTATGTTTGTATCATGTTTTCATGACACATACTAATGTATGATGTTTTATCATGTTTTCATGACACATACTAATGAATGATGTTTTTTCATGTTTTCATGACACATACTAATTTATGATGTTTTTATCATGTTTTCATGACACATACTAATGTATGATGTTTTTATCATGTTTTCATGACACATTCTAATGTATTATGTTTTTATCATGCTTTCATGACACATTCTAATGTATGATGTTTTTATCATGTTTTCATGACACATACTAATGTATGATGTTTTTATCAGGTTTTCATGACACATACTAATGTATGATGTTTTTTCATGTTTTCATGACACATACTAATGTATGATGTTTTTATCATGTTTTCATGACACATACTAATGTATGATGTTTTTATCATGTTTTCATGACACATACTAATGTATGATGTTTTATCATGTTTTCATGACACATACTAATGTATGATGTTTTTTCAGGTTTTCATGACACATTCTAATGTGTGATGTTTTTATCATGTTTTCATGACACACACTAATGTATGATGTTTTTTCATGTTTTCATGACACATACTAATGTATGATGTTTTTATCATGTTTTCATGACACATACTAATGTATGATGTTTTTATCATGTTTTCATGACACATACTAATGTATGATGTTTTTATCATGTTTTCATGACACATTCTAATGTATTATGTTTTTATAATGTTTTCATGACACATACTAATGTATGATGTTTTTAGCTTGTTTTCATGACACATACTAATGTATGATGTTTTATCATGTTTTTATGACACATACCAATGTATGATGTTTTTATCATGTTTTCATGACACATACTAATGTATGATGTTTTTATTATGTTTTCATGACACATACTAATGTATGATGTTTCTTCATGTTTTCATGACACATTCTAATGTATGATGTTTTTATCATGTTTTCATGATACATACTAATGTATGATGTTTTTATCATGTTTTCATGACACATACTAATGTATGATGTTTTTATCATGTTTTCATGACACATACTAATGTATGATGTTTTATCATGTTTTCATGACACAAACTAATATGTGTTGTTTTTTCATGTTTTCATGACACTTACTAATGTATGATGTTTTTTCATGTTTTCATGACACATTCTAAAGTATTATGTTTTTCTCATGTTTTCATGAGACATACTAATGTATGATGTTTTATCATGTTTTCATGACACATACTAATGTATGATGTTTTTATCATGTTTTCATGACACATACTAATGTATGATGTTTTTATCATGGTTTCATGACACATACTAATGTATGATGTTTTATCATGTTTTCATGACGCAAACTAATATGTGATGTTTTTTCATGTTTTCATTACACATTCTAATGTATGATGGTTTTATCATGTTTTCATGACACATACTAATCAATGATGTTTTTATCATGTTTTCATGACACATACTAATGTATGATGTTTTATCATGTTTTCATGACACATACTAATGTATGATGTTTTTTCATGTTTTCATGACACATTCTAATGTATTATTTTTTTATCATGTTTTCATGACACATACTAATGTATGATGTTTTTATCTTGTTTTCATGACACATACTAATGTATGATGTTTTATCATGTTTTCATGACACATACCAATGTATGATGTTTTTATCATGTTTTCATGACACATACTAATGTATGATGTTTTTATTATGTTTTCATGACACATACTAATGTATGATGTTTCTTCATGTTTTCATGACACATACTAATGTATGATTTTTTTATCATGTTTTCATGACACATACTAATGTATGATGTTTTTATCATGATTTCATGACACATACTAATGTATGATGTTTTATCATGTTTTCATGACACATACTAATGTATGATGTTTTTATCATGTTTTCATGACACATACTAATCAATGATGTTTTTATCATGTTTTCATGACACATACTAATGTATGATGTTTTATCATGTTTTCATGACACATACTAATGTATGATGTTTTATCATGTTTTCATGACACATACTAATGTATGATGTTTTTTCATGTTTTCATGACACATTCTAATGTATTATGTTTTCATCATGTTTTCATGACACATACTAATGTATGATGTTTTTATCTTGTTTTCATGACACATACTAATGTATGATGTTTTATCATGTTTTCATGACACATACCAATGTATGATGTTTTTATCATGTTTTCATGACATACTAATGTATGATGTTTTTAATATGTTTTCATGACACATACTAATGTATGAAGTTTTTTCATGTTTTCATGACACATTCTAATGTATTATGCTTTTATCATGTTTTCATGACACATACTAATGTATTATGTTTTTCTCATGTTTTCATTACACATACTAATGTATGATGTTTTATCATGTTTTCATGACACATACATTAATGTATGATGTTTTTTCATGTTTTCATGACACATTCTAATGTATTATGTTTGTATCATGTTTTCATGACACATACTAATGTATGATGTTTTATCATGTTTTCATGACACATACTAATGAATGATGTTTTTTCATGTTTTCATGACACATACTAATGTATGATGTTTTTATCATGTTTTCATGACACATACTAATGTATGATGTTTTTATCATGTTTTCATGACACATTCTAATGTATTATGTTTTTATCATGCTTTCATGACACATTCTAATGTATGATGTTTTTATCATGTTTTCATGACACATACTAATGTATGATGTTTTTATCAGGTTTTCATGACACATACTAATGTATGATGTTTTTTCATGTTTTCATGACACATACTAATGTATGATGTTTTTATCATGTTTTCATGACACATACTAATGTATGATGTTTTTATCATGTTTTCATGACACATACTAATGTATGATGTTTTATCATGTTTTCATGACACATACTAATGTATGATGTTTTTTCAGGTTTTCATGACACATTCTAATGTGTGATGTTTTTATCATGTTTTCATGACACACACTGATGTGTGATGTTTTTTCATGTTTTCATGACACATACTAATGTATGATGGTTTTCACATTTTCATGACACATACTAAATTATGATGTTTTTATCATGTTTTCATGACACATACTGATGTATTATGTTTTTATCATGTTTTCATGACACACACTGATGTATGATGTTTTTTCATTTTTTCATGACACATTCATATGTATGATGTCTTATCATGTTTTCATGACACATACTAATGTATGATGTTTTTATCTTGTTTTCATGACACATACTAATGTATGATGTTTTATCATGTTTTCATGACACATACCAACGTATGATGTTTTTATCATGTTTTCATGACACATACTAATGTATGATGTTTTTATTATGTTTTCATGAAACATACTAATGTATGATGTTTCTTCATGTTTTCATGACACATTCTAATGTATGATGTTTTTATCATGTTTTCATGACACATACTAATGTATGATGTTTTTATTATGTTTTCATGACACATACTAATGTATGATGTTTTATCATGTTGTCATGACACATACTAATGTATGATGTTTTTTCATGTTTTCATGACACATACTAATGTATGATGTTTTATCATGTTTTCATGACACATACTAATGTATGATGTTTTTATCATGTTTTCATGACACATACTAATGTATGATGTTTTTATCATGTTTTCATGACATATACTAATGTATGATGTTTTTATCATGTTTTCATGACACATACTAATGTATGATGTTTTATCATGTTTTCATGACACATACTAATGAATGATGTTTTTTCATGTATTCATGACACATTCTAATGTATTATGTTTTCATCATGTTTTCATGACACACACTAATGTATGGTGTTTTTGTCATGTTTTCATGACACATACTAATGTATGATGTTTTTTCATGTTTTCATGACACATACTAATGTATGATGTTTTATCATGTTTTAATGACACATACTAATGTATGATGTTTTTATCATGTTTTCATGACACATACTAATGTATGATGTTTTTATCATGTTTTAATGACACATACTAATGTATGATGTTTTATCATGTTTTCATGACACATACTAATGAATGATGTTTTTTCATGTATTCATGACACATTCTAATGTATTATGTTTTCATCATGTTTTCATGACACACACTAATGTATGGTGTTTTTGTCATGTTTTCATGACACATACTAATGTATGATATTTTTTCATGTTTTCATGACACATACTAATGTATGATGTTTTTATCTTGTTTTCATGACACATACTAATGTATGATGTTTTTATCATGTTTTCATGACACATACTAATGTATGATGTTTTTATTATGTTTTCATGACACATACTAATGTATGAAGTTTTTTCATGTTTTCATGACACATTCTAATGTATTATGCTTTTATCATGTTTTCATGACACATACTAATGTATTATGTTCTTCTCATGTTTTCATGACACATACTAATGTATGATGTTTTATCATGTTTTCATGACACATACTAATGTATGATCTTTTAATCATGTTTTCATGACATACTAATGTATGATGTTTTTATCATGTTTTCATGACACATACTAATGTATGATGGTTTATCATGTTTTCATGACGCAAAATAATATGTGATGTTTTTTCATGTTTTCATGACACATTCTAATGTAAGATGTTTTTATCATGTATTCATTACACATACTAATGTATGATGTTTTATCATGTTTTCATTACACAAACTAATATGTGCTGTTTTTGTCATGTTTTCATGACACATACTAATGTATGATATTTTTTCATGTTTTCATGACACATTCTAAAATATGATGTTTTTATCATGTTTTCATGACACATACTAATGTATGATGTTTTTATCTTGTTTTCATGACACATACTAATGTATGATGTTTTTATCATGTTTCATGACACATACTAATGTATGATGTTTTTATTATGTTTTCATGACACATACTAATGTATGAAGTTTTTTCATGTTTTCATGACACATTCTAATGTATTATGCTTTTATCATGTTTTCATGACACATACTAATGTATTATGTTCTTCTCATGTTTTCATGACACATACTAATGTATGATGTTTTATCATGTTTTCATGACACATACTAATGTATGATCTTTTAATCATGTTTTCATGACACATACTAATGTATGATGTTTTTATCATGTTTTCATGACACATACTAATGTATGATGGTTTATCATGTTTTCATGACGCAAAATAATATGTGATGTTTTATCATGTTGTCAAGACACATACTAATGTATGATGTTTTTTCATGTTTTCATGACACATACTAATGTATGATGTTTTATCATGTTTTCATGACACATACTAATGTATGATGTTTTTATCATGTTTTCATGACACATACTAATGTATGATGTTTTTATCATGTTTTCATGACATATACTAATGTATGATGTTTTTATCATGTTTTCATGACACATACTAATGTATGATGGTTTATCATGTTTTCATTACGCAAAATAATATGTGATGTTTTTTCATGTTTTCATGACACATACTAATGAATGATGTTTTTTCATGTATTCATGACACATTCTAATGTATTATGTTTTCATCATGTTTTCATGACACACACTAATGTATGGTGTTTTTGTCATGTTTTCATGACACATACTAATGTATGATGTTTTTTCATGTTTTCATGACACTTACTAATGTATGATGTTTTATCATGTTTTAATGACACATACTAATGTATGATGTTTTTATCATGTTTTCATGACACATACTAATGTATGATGTTTTTATCATGTTTTCATGACACATACTAATGTATGATGTTTTATCATGTTTTCATGACACATACTAATGAATGATGTTTTTTCATGTATTCATGACACATTCTAATGTATTATGTTTTCATCATGTTTTCATGACACACACTAATGTATGGTGTTTTTGTCATGTTTTCATGACACATACTAATGTATGATGTTTTATCATATTTTCATGACACATACTAATGTATGATGTTTTTATCATGTTTTCATGACACATACTAATGTACGATGTTTTATCATGTTTTCATGACACATACTAATGTATGATGTTTTTATTATGTTTTCATGACACATACTAATGTATGATGTTTTTATCATGTTTTCATGACACATTCTAATGTATTATGTTTTTATCATGCTTTCATGACACATACTAATGTATGATGTTTTATCATGTTTTCATGACACATACTAATGAATGATGATTTTATCATGTTTTCATGACACATACTAATGTATGATGTTTTATCATGTTGTCATGACACATACTAATGAATGATGATTTTATCATGTTTTCATGACACATACTAATGTATGATGTTTTATCATGTTGTCATGACACATACTAATGTATGATGTTTTTTCATGTTTTCATGACACATACTAATGTATGATGTTTTATCATGTTTTCATGACACATACTAATGTATGATGTTTTTATCATGTTTTCATGACACATACTAATGTATGATGTTTTTATCATGTTTTCATGACATATACTAATGTATGATGTTTTTATCATGTTTTCATGACACATACTAATGTATGATGTTTTATCATGTTTTCATGACACATACTAATGAATGATGTTTTTTCATGTATTCATGACACATTCTAATGTATTATGTTTTCATCATGTTTTCATGACACACACTAATGTATGGTGTTTTTGTCATGTTTTCATGACACATACTAATGTATGATGTTTTTTCATGTTTTCATGACACATACTAATGTATGATGTTTTATCATGTTTTAATGACACATACTAATGTATGATGTTTTTATCATGTTTTCATGACACATACTAATGTATGATGTTTTTATCATGTTTTAATGACACATACTAATGTATGATGTTTTATCATGTTTTCATGACACATACTAATGAATGATGTTTTTTCATGTATTCATGACACATTCTAATGTATTATGTTTTCATCATGTTTTCATGACACACACTAATGTATGGTGTTTTTGTCATGTTTTCATGACACATACTAATGTATGATATTTTTTCATGTTTTCATGACACATACTAATGTATGATGTTTTTATCTTGTTTTCATGACACATACTAATGTATGATGTTTTTATCATGTTTTCATGACACATACTAATGTATGATGTTTTTATTATGTTTTCATGACACATACTAATGTATGAAGTTTTTTCATGTTTTCATGACACATACTAATGTATGATGTTTTTATTATGTTTTCATGACACATACTAATGTATGATGTTTCTTCATGTTTTCATGACACATTCTAATGTATGATGTTTTTATCATGTTTTCATGACACATACTAATGTATGATGTTTTCATCATGTTTTCATGACACACACTAATGTATGGTGTTTTTGTCATGTTTTCATGACACATACTAATGTATGATGTTTTATCATATTTTCATGACACATACTAATGTATGATGTTTTTATCATGTTTTCATGACACATACTAATGTACGATGTTTTATCATGTTTTCATGACACATACTAATGTATGATGTTTTTATTATGTTTTCATGACACATACTAATGTATGATGTTTTTATCATGTTTTCATGACACATTCTAATGTATTATGTTTTTATCATGCTTTCATGACACATTCTAATGTATGATGTTTTTATCATGTTTTCATGACACATACTAATGTATGATGTTTTTATCATGTTTTCATGACACATTCTAATGTATGATGTTTTTATCATGTTTTCATGACACATACTAATGTATGATGTTTTTATCATGTTTTCATGATACATACTAATGTATGATGTTTTTTCATGTTTTCATGACACATACTAATGTATGATGTTTTTATCATGTTTTCATCACACATACTAATGTATGATGTTTTTATCATGTTTTCATGACACATACTAATGTATGATTTTTTATCATGTTTTCATGACACATACTAATGTATGATGTTTTTTCATGTTTTCATGACACATTCTAATGTGTGATGTTTTTATCATGTTTTCATGACACACACTGATGTATGATGTTTTTTCATGTTTTCATGACACATACTAATGTATGATGGTTTTCACATTTTCATGACACATACTAAAGTATGATGTTTTTATCATGTTTTCATGACACATACTGATGTATTATGTTTTTATATTGTTTTCATAACACACTGATGTATGATGTTTTTTCATGTTTTCATGACACATTCATATGTATGATGTCTAATCATGTTTTCATGACACATACTAATGTATGATGTTTTTTCATGTTTTCATGACACATTCTAATGTATTATGTTTTTATAATGTTTTCATGACACATACTAATGTATGATATTTTTAGCTTGTTTTCATGACACATACTAATGTATGATGTTTTATCATGTTTTTATGACACATACCAATGTATGATGTTTTTATCATGTTTTCATGACACATACTAATGTATGATGTTTTTATTATGTTTTCATGACACATACTAATGTATGATGTTTCTTCATGTTTTCATGACACATTCTAATGTATGATGTTTTTATCATGTTTTCATGACACATACTAATGTATGATGTTTTTATCATGTTTTCATGACACATACTAATGTATGATGTTTTTATCATGTTTTCATGACACATACTAATGTATGATGTTTTATCATGTTTTCATGACACAAACTAATATGTGTTGTTTTTTCATGTTTTCATGACTCATTCTAAAGTATTATGTTTTTCTCATGTTTTCATGAGACATACTAATGTATGATGTTTTATCATGTTTTCATGACACATACTAATGTATGATGTTTTTATCATGTTTTCATGACACATACTAATGTATGATGTTTTTATCATGTTTTCATGACACATTCTAATGTATGATGTTTCATCATGTTTTCATGACACATACTAATGTATGATGTTTTATCATGTTTTCATGACACATACTAATGTATGATGTTTTTTCATGTTTTCATGACACATTCTAATGTATTATTTTTTTATCATGTTTTCATGACACATACTAATGTATGATGTTTTTATCTTGTTTTCATGACACATACTAATGTATGATGTTTTATCATGTTTTCATGACACATACCAATGTATGATGTTTTTATCATGTTTTCATGACACATACTATTGTATGATGTTTTTATTATGTTTTCATGACACATACTAATGTATGATGTTTCTTCATGTTTTCATGACACATACTAATGTATGATGTTTTTATCATGTTTTCATGACACATACTAATGTATGATGTTTTTATCATGATTTCATGACACATACTAATGTATGATATTTTATCATGTTTTCATGACACATACTAATGTATGATGTTTTTATCATGTTTTCATGACGCATACTAATGTTTGATGTTTTATCATGTTTTCATGACACATACTAATGTATGATGTTTTATCATGTTTTCATGACACAAACTAATATGTGCTGTTTTTTCATGTTTTCATGACACATACTAATGTATGATGTTTTTTTCATGTTTTCATGACACATTCTAAAGTATGATGTTGTTATCATGTTTTCATGACACATACTAATGTATGATGTTTTTATCTTGTTTTCATGACTCATACTAATGTATGATGTTTTATCATGTTTTCATGACACATACCAATGTATGATGTTTTTATCATGTTTTCATGACATACTAATGTATGATGTTTTAATCATGTTTTCATGACACATACTAATGTATGAAGTTTTTATCATGTTTTCATGACACATAATAATGTATGATGTTTTTATCATGTTTTAATGACACTTACTAATGTATGAAGTTTTTATCATGTTTTCATGCCACATACTAATGTATGATGTTTTATCATGTTTTCATGACACATACTAATGTATGATGTTTTTCATGTTTTCATGACACATACTAATGTATGATGTTTTTATCATGTTTTCATGACACATTCTATGGTATGATGTTTTTTCATGTTTTCATGACACATTCTAATGTATTATGCTTTTATCATGTTTTCATGACACATACAGATGTATTATGTTTTTATCATGTTTCATGACACATTCTAATTTATGATGTTTTAATCATGTTTTCATGACACATACTAATGTATGATGTTTTTTCATGTTTTCATGACACATACTAATGTATGATGTTTTTATAATGTTTTCATGACACATACTAATGTATGATGTTTTTATCATGTTTTCATGTCACATACTAATGTATGATGTTTTTTCATGTTTTCATGACACATACTAATGTATGATGTTTTTTCATGTTTTCATGACACATTCTAAAGTATTATGTTTTTCTCATGTTTTCATGAGACATACTAATGTATGATGTTTTATCATGTTTTCATGACACATACTAATGTATGATGTTTTTATCATGTTTTCATGACACATACTAATGTATGATGTTTTTATCATGTTTTCATGACACATTCTAATGTATGATGTTTCATCATGTTTTCATGACACATACTAATGTATGATGTTTTATCATGTTTTCATGACACATACTAATGTATGATGTTTTTTCATGTTTTCATGACACATTCTAATGTATTATTTTTTTATCATGTTTTTATGACACATACTAATGTATGATGTTTTTATCTTGTTTTCATGACACATACTAATGTATGATGTTTTATCATGTTTTCATGACACATACCAATGTATGATGTTTTTATCATGTTTTCATGACACATACTATTGTATGATGTTTTTATTATGTTTTCATGACACATACTAATGTATGATGTTTCTTCATGTTTTCATGACACATACTAATGTATGATGTTTTTATCATGTTTTCATGACACATACTAATGTATGATGTTTTTATCATGATTTCATGACACATACTAATGTATGATATTTTATCATGTTTTCATGACACATACTAATGTATGATGTTTTTATCATGTTTTCATGACGCATACTAATGTTTGATGTTTTATCATGTTTTCATGACACAAACTAATATGTGCTGTTTTTTCATGTTTTCATGACACATACTAATGTATGATGTTTTTTTCATGTTTTCATGACACATTCTAAAGTATGATGTTGTTATCATGTTTTCATGACACATACTAATGTATGATGTTTTTATCTTGTTTTCATGACTCATACTAATGTATGATGTTTTATCATGTTTTCATGACACATACCAATGTATGATGTTTTTATCATGTTTTCATGACATACTAATGTATGATGTTTTAATCATGTTTTCATGACACATACTAATGTATGAAGTTTTTATCATGTTTTCATGACACATAATAATGTATGATGTTTTTATCATGTTTTCATGACACTTACTAATGTATGAAGTTTTTATCATGTTTTCATGCCACATACTAATGTATGATGTTTTATCATGTTTTCATGACACATACTAATGTATGATGTTTTTCATGTTTTCATGACACATACTAATGTATGATGTTTTTATCATGTTTTCATGACACATTCTATGGTATGATGTTTTTTCATGTTTTCATGACACATTCTAATGTATTATGCTTTTATCATGTTTTCATGACACATACAGATGTATTATGTTTTTATCATGTTTCATGACACATTCTAATTTATGATGTTTTAATCATGTTTTCATGACACATACTAATGTATGATGTTTTTTCATGTTTTCATGACACATACTAATGTATGATGTTTTTATAATGTTTTCATGACACATACTAATGTATGATGTTTTTATCATGTTTTCATGTCACATACTAATGTATGATGTTTTTATCATGTTTTCATGACACATACTAATGTATGATGTTTTTATCATGTTTTCATGACACATACTAATGTATGATGTTTTTATCATGTTTTCATGACACATTCTAATGTATTATTTTTTTATCATGTTTTCATGACACATACTAATGTATGATGTTTTTATCTTGTTTTCATGACACATACTAATTATGATGTTTTATCACGTTTTCATGATACATACGTATGGAGTTTTTATCATGTTTTCATGACACATTCTAATGTATGATGTTTTTATTATGTTTTCATGACACATACTAATGCATGATGTTTTTATCATGTTTTCATGACACATACATTAATGTATGATGTTTCATCATGTTTTCATGACACATACTAATGTATGATGTTTTATCATGTTTTCATGACACATACTAATGTATGATGTTTTTTCATGTTTTCATGACACATTCTAATGTATTATTTTTTTATCATGTTTTCATGACACATACTAATGTATGATGTTTTTATCTTGTTTTCATGACACATACTAATGTATGATGTTTTATCATGTTTTCATGACACATACCAATGTATGATGTTTTTATCATGTTTTCATGACACATACTATTGTATGATGTTTATATTATGTTTTCATGACACATACTAATGTATGATGTTTCTTCATGTTTTCATGACACATACTAATGTATGATGTTTTTATCATGTTTTCATGACACATACTAATGTATGATGTTTTTATCATGATTTCATGACACATACTAATGTATGATATTTTATCATGTTTTCATGACACATACTAATGTATGATGTTTTTATCATGTTTTCATGACGCATACTAATGTTTGATGTTTTATCATGTTTTCATGACACAAACTAATATGTGCTGTTTTTTCATGTTTTCATGACACATACTAATGTATGATGTTTTTTTCATGTTTTCATGACACATTCTAAAGTATGATGTTGTTATCATGTTTTCATGACACATACTAATGTATGATGTTTTTATCTTGTTTTCATGACTCATACTAACTAATGTATGATGTTTTATCATGTTTTCATGACACATACCAATGTATGATGTTTTTATCATGTTTTCATGACATACTAATGTATGATGTTTTAATCATGTTTTCATGACACATACTAATGTATGAAGTTTTTATCATGTTTTCATGACACATAATAATGTATGATGTTTTTATCATGTTTTCATGACACTTACTAATGTATGAAGTTTTTATCATGTTTTCATGCCACATACTAATGTATGATGTTTTATCATGTTTTCATGACACATACTAATGTATGATGTTTTTCATGTTTTCATGACACATACTAATGTATGATGTTTTTATCATGTTTTCATGACACATTCTATGGTATGATGTTTTTTCATGTTTTCATGACACATTCTAATGTATTATGCTTTTATCATGTTTTCATGACACATACAGATGTATTATGTTTTTATCATGTTTCATGACACATTCTAATTTATGATGTTTTAATCATGTTTTCATGACACATACTAATGTATGATGTTTTTTCATGTTTTCATGACACATACTAATGTATGATGTTTTTATAATGTTTTCATGACACATACTAATGTATGATGTTTTTATCATGTTTTCATGTCACATACTAATGTATGATGTTTTTATCATGTTTTCATGACACATACTAATGTATGATGTTTTTATCATGTTTTCATGACACATACTAATGTATGATGTTTTTATCATGTTTTCATGACACATTCTAATGTATTATTTTTTTATCATGTTTTCATGACACATACTAATGTATGATGTTTTTATCTTGTTTTCATGACACATACTAATTATGATGTTTTATCACGTTTTCATGATACATACGTATGGAGTTTTTATCATGTTTTCATGACACATTCTAATGTATGATGTTTTTATTATGTTTTCATGACACATACTAATGCATGATGTTTTTATCATGTTTTCATGACACATACATTAATGTATGATGTTTTTTCATGTTTTCATGACACATTCTAATGTATGATGTTTTTATCATGTTTTCATGACACATACTACTGTATGATGTTTTTATCATGTTTTCATGACACATACTAATGAATGATGTTTTTTCATGTTTTCATGACACATTCTAATGTATTATGTTTTCATCATGTTTTCATGACACATACTCATGTATGATGTTGTTGTCATGTTTTCATGACACATACTAATGTATGATGTTTTTATCTTGTTTTCATGACACATACTAATGTATGATGTTTTATCATGTTTTCATGACACATACTAATGTATGTAGTTTTATCGTGTTTTCATGACACATTCTAATGTATGATGTTTTTATTATGTTTTCATGACACATTCTAATGTATGATGTTTTTATCATGTTTTCATGACATACTAATGTATGATGTTTTTATCATGTTTTCATGACATACTAATGTATGATGTTTTATCATGTTTTCATGACACATATTAATGTCTGATGTTTTTTCATGTTTTCATGACACATTCGAATGTATTATGTTTTTATCATGTTTTCATGACACATAGTAATGTATGATTTTTTATCATGTTTTCATGACACATACTAATGAATGATGTTTTTTCATGTTTTCATGACACATACTAATGTATGATGTTTTATCATGTTTTCATGACACATACTAATGTATGATGTTTTTATTATGTTTTCATGACACATACTAATGTATGATGTTTTTTTATGTTTTCATGACACATTCTAATGTATGATGTTTCATCATGTTTTCATGACACATACTAATGTATGATGTTTTTATCTTGTTTTCATGACACATACTAATGTATGATGTTTTTATCATGTTTTCATGACACATACTAATGTATGATGTTTTTATCATGTTTTCTTGACACATACTAATGTATTATGTTTTCATCATGTTTTCATGACACATACTAATGTATGATGTTTTTATCATGTTTTCATGACACATACTAATGTATGATGTTTTATCATGTTTTCATGACACATTCTAATGTATGATGTTTTATCATGTTTTCATGACACATACTAATGTATGATGTTTTTTCATGTTTTCATGACACATACTAATGTATGATGTTTTTATCATGTTTTCATGACACATACTAATGTATGATGTTTTTATCATGTTTTCATGACATACTAATGTATGATGTTTTTATCATGTTTTCATGACACATACTAATGTATGATGTTTTATCATGTTTTCATGACACATACTAATGAATGATGTTTTTTCATGTATTCATGACACATTCTAATGTATTATGTTTTCATCATGTTTTCATGACACACACTAATGTATGGTGTTTTTGTCATGTTTTCATGACACATACTAATGTATGATGTTTTTATCATGTTTTCATGACACATACTAATGTATGATGTTTTTATCTTGTTTTCATGACACATACTAATGTATGATGTTTTATCATGTTTTCATGACACATACTAATGTATGATGTTTTATCTTGTTTTCATGACACATACTAATGTATGATGTTTTATCATGTTTTCATGACACATACCAATGTATGATGTTTTTATCATGTTTTCATGACACATACTAATGTATGATGTTTTTATTATGTTTTCATGACACAAACTAATGTATGAAGTTTTTTCATGTTTTCATGACACATTCTAATGTATTATGCTTTTATCATGTTCTCATGACACATACTAATGTATTATGTTTTTCTCATGTTTTCATGACACATACTAATGTATGATGTTTTATCATGTTTTCATGACGCAAAATAATATGAGATGTTTTTTCATGTTTTCATGACACATTCTAATGTATGATGATTTTATGATGTTTTCATGACACATACTAATGTATGATGTTTTATCATGTTGTCATGACACATACTAATGTATGATGTTTTTTCATGTTTTCATGACACATACTAATGTATGATGTTTTATCATGTTTTCATGACACATATTAATGTATGATGTTTTTATGATGTTTTCATGACACATACTAATGTATGATGTTTTTATCATGTTTTCATGACATATACTAATGTATGATGTTTTTATCATGTTTTCATGACACATACTAATGTATGATGTTTTATCATGTTTTCATGACACATACTAATGAATGATGTTTTTTCATGTTTTCATGACACATTCTAATGTATTATGTTTTCATCTTTTTTTCATGACACACACTAATGTATGGTTTTGTTGTCATGTTTTCATGACACATACTAATGTATGATGTTTTATCATGTTTTCATGACACATACTAATGTATGATGTTTTTATCATGTTTTCATGACACATACTAATGTACGATGTTTTATCATGTTTTCA
The DNA here is from genome assembly GCF_043380555.1 of Nothobranchius furzeri. Classification (NCBI taxonomy): domain Eukaryota; kingdom Metazoa; phylum Chordata; class Actinopteri; order Cyprinodontiformes; family Nothobranchiidae; genus Nothobranchius; species Nothobranchius furzeri. Next base: position 60,803,894 of record NC_091756.1, on the reverse strand, counting down.
TGACACATACTAATGTATGATGTTTTTATCATGTTTTCATGACACATACTACTGTATGATGTTTTTATCATGTTTTCATGACACATACTAATGAATGATGTTTTTTCATGTTTTCATGACACATTCTAATATATTATGTTTTCATCATGTTTTCATGACACATACTAATGTATGATGTTTTTGTCATGTTTTCATGACACATACTAATGTATGATGTTTTTATCTTGTTTTCATGACACATACTAATGTATGATGTTTTATCATGTTTTCATGACACATACTAATGTATGATGTTTTATCGTGTTTTCATGACACATACTAATGTATGATGTTTTTATTATGTTTTTATGACACATTCTAATGTATGATGTTTTTATCATGTTTTCATGACATACTAATGTATGATGTTTTTATCATGTTTTCATGACATACTAATGTATGATGTTTTATCATGTTTTCATGACACATATTAACATCTGATGTTTTTTCATGTTTTCATGACACATTCGAATGCATTATGTTTTTATCATGTTTTCATAACACATACTACTGTATGATGTTTTATCATGTTTTCATGACACATACTAATGTATGATGTTTTATCATGTTTTCATGACACATACTAATGAATGATGTTTTTTCATGTTTTCATGACACATACTAATGTATGATGTTTTATCATGTTTTCATGACACATACTAATGTATGATGTTTTTATCATGTTTTCATGACACATACTAATGTATGATGTTTTTTTATGTTTTCATGACACATTCTAATGTATGATGTTTCATCATGTTTTCATGACACATACTAATGTATGATGTTTTTATCTTGTTTTCATGACACATACTAATGTATGATGTTTTTATCATGTTTTCATGACACATACTAATGTATGATGTTTTTATCATGTTTTCTTGACACATACTAATGTATTATGTTTTCATCATGTTTTCATGACACATACTAATGTATGATGTTTTTATCATGTTTTCATGACACATACTAATGTATGATGTTTTATCATGTTTTCATGACACATTCTAATGTATGATGTTTTATCATGTTTTCATGACACATACTAATGTATGATGTTTTTTCATGTTTTCATGACACATACTAATGTATGATGTTTTTATCATGTTTTCATGACACATACTAATGTATGATGTTTTTATCATGTTTTCATGACATACTAATGTATGATGTTTTTATCATGTTTTCATGACACATACTAATGTACGATGTTTTATCATGTTTTCATGACACATACTAATGTATGATGTTTTTATCATGTTTTCATGACACATACTAGTGTATGATGTTTTTATCATGTTTTCATGGCACATACTAATGAATGATGTTTTTTCATGTTTTCATGACACATTCTAATGTATTATGTTTTCATCATGTTTTCATGACACATACTAATGTATGATGTTTTTGTCATGTTTTCATGACACATACTAAAGTATGATGTTTTTATCTTGTTTTCATGACACATACTAATGTATGATGTTTTATCATGTTTTCATGACACATACTAATGTATGATGTTTTATCGTGTTTTCATGACACATACTAATGTATTATGTTTTTATTATGTTTTCATGACACATTCTAATGTATGATGTTTTTATCATGTTTTCATGACATACTAATGTATGATGTTTTTATCATGTTTTCATGACACATACTAATGTACGATGTTTTATCATGTTTTCATGACACACACTAATGTATGATGTTTTTATCATGTTTTCATGACACATTCTAATGTATTATGTTTTTATCATGTTTTCATGACACATACTAATGTATGATGTTTTTATCATGTTTTCATGACACATACTAATGTATGATGTTTTTATCTTGTTTTCATGTCACAGACTAATGTATGATGTTTTTTCATGTTTTCTTGACACATACTAATGTATGATGTTTTTTTCATGTTTTCATGACACATTCTAATGTATTATGTTTTTATCATGTTTTCATGACACATACTAATGTATGATAGTTTATCATGTTTTCATGACACATACTAATGAATGATGTTTTTTCATGTATTCAAGACACATTCTAATGTATTATGTTTTCATCATGTTTTCATGACACACACTAATGTAGGGTGTTTTTGTCATGCTTTCATGACACATACTAATGTATGATGTTTTATCATGTTTTCATGACACATACTAATGTATGATGTTTTTATCATGTTTTCATGACACATACTAATGTACGATGTTTTATCATGTTTTCATGACACATACTAATGTATGATGTTTTCATCATGTATTCATGACACATACTAATGTATGATGTTTTTATCATGTTTTCATGACACATACTAATGTATGATGTTTTTGTCATGTTTTCATGACACATACTAATGTATGATGTTTTTATCTTGTTTTCATGACACATACTAATGTATGATGTTTTTATCATGTTTTCATGACATATACTAATGTATGATGTTTTTATCATGTATCATGTTTTCATGACACATACTAATGAATGATGTTTTTTCATGTATTCATGACACATTCTAATGTATTATGTTTTCATCATGTTTTCATGACACACACTAATGTATGGTGTTTTTGTCATGTTTTCATGACACATACTAATGTATGATGTTTTATCATGTTTTCATGACACATACTAATGTATGATGTTTTTATCATGTTTTCATGACATACTAATGTATGATGTTTTTATCATGTTTTCATGACATACTAATGTATGATGTTTTATCATGTTTTCATGACACATATTAATGTCTGATGTTTTTATCATGTTTTCATGACACATACTAATGAATGATGTTTTTTCATGTTTTCATGACACATTCTAATGTATTATGTTTTCATCATGTTTTCATGACACATACTAATGTATGATGTTTTTATCTTGTTTTCATGACACATGACACATACTAATGTATGATGTTTTATCATGTTTTCATGACAAATACTAATGTATGATGTTTTATCGTGTTTTCATGACACATACTAATGTATGATGTTTTTATTATGTTTTCATGACACATTCTAATGTATTATGTTTTTATCATGTTTTCATGACATACTAATGTATGATGTTTTTATCATGTTTTCATGACACATACTAATGTCTGATGTTTTTTCATGTTTTCATGACACATACTAATGTATGATGTTTTATCGTGTTTTCATGACACATACTAATGTATGATGTTTTTATTATGTTTTCATAACACATTCTAATGTATGAAGTTTTTATCATGTTTTCATGACATACTAATGTATGATGTTTTTATCATGTTTTCATGACATACTAATGTATGATGTTTTATCATGTTTTCATGACACATATTAATGTCTGATGTTTTTTCATGTTTTCATGACACATTCGAATGCATTATGTTTTTATCATGTTTTCATAACACATACTAATGTATGATGTTTTTATCATGTTTTGATGACACATACTAATGTATGATGTTTTATCATGTTTTCATGACACATACTAATGTCTGATGTTTTTTCATGTTTTCATGACACATTCTAATGTATGATGTTTTATCATGTTTTCATGACACATACTAATGTCTGATGTTTTTTCATGTTTTCATGACACATTCTAATGTATGATGTTTTTATCATGTTTTGATGACACATACTAATGTATGATGTTTTTATCATGTTTTCATGACACATACTAATGTATTATGTTTTCATCATGTGTTCATGACACATATTAATGTATGATGTTTTTATCATGTTTTCATGACACATACTAATGTATGATGTTTTATCATGATTTCATGACACATTCTAATGTATTATGTTTTCATCATGTTTTCATGACACATACTAATGTATGATGTTTTTGTCATGTTTTCATGACACATACTAATGTATGATGTTTTTATCTTGTTTTCATGACACATACTAATGTATGATGTTTTTTCATGTTTTCATGACACATTCTAATGTATTATGTTTTTATCATGTTTTCATGACACATACTAATGTATGATGTTTTATCATGTTTTCATGACACATACTAATGAATGATGTTTTTTCATGTATTCATGACACATTCTAATGTATTATGTTTTCATCATGTTTTCATGACACACACTAATGTATGGTGTTTTTGTCATGTTTTCATGACACATACTAATGTATGATGTTTTATCATGTTTTCATGACACATACTAATGTATGATGTTTTTATCATGTTTTCATGACACATACTAATGTACGATGTTTTATCATGTTTTCATGACACATACTAATGTATGATGTTTTTATCATGTTTTCATGACACATACTAATGTATGATGTTTTTATCATGTTTTCATGACACATACTAATGTATGATGTTTTTATCATGTTTTGTATGATGTTTTTATCATGTTTTCATGACATATACTAATGTATGATGTTTTTATCATGTTTTCATGACACATACTAATGTATGATGTTTTATCATTTTTTCATGACACATACTAATGAATGATGTTTTTTCATGTATTCATGACACATTCTAATGTATTATGTTTTCATCATGTTTTCATGACACACACTAATGTATGGTGTTTTTGTCATGTTTTCATGACACATACTAATGTATGATGTTTTATCATGTTTTCATGACACATACTAATGTATGATGTTTTTATCATGTTTTCATGACACATACTAACGTACAATGTTTTATCATGTTTTCATAACACATACAAATGTATGATGTTTTTATCATGTTTTCATGACACATACTACTGTATGATGTTTTTATCATGTTTTCATGACACATACTAATGAATGATGTTTTTTCATGTTTTCATGACACATTCTAATGTATTATGTTTTCAACATGTTTTCATGACACATACTAATGTATGATGTTTTTGTCATGTTTTCATGACACATACTAATGTATGATGTTTTTATCTTGTTTTCATGACACATACGTATGATGTTTTATCGTGTTTTCATGACACATACTAATGTATGATGTTTTTATTATGTTTTCATGACACATTCTAATGTATGATGTTTTTAATCATGTTTTCATGACATACTAATGTATGATGTTTTTATCATGTTTTCATGACACATACTAATGTATGATGTTTTATCATGTTTTCATGACACATACTAATGTCTGATGTTTTTTCATGTTTTCATGACACATTCTAATGTATGATGTTTTTATCATGATTTGATGACACATACTAATGTATGATGTTTTTATCATGTTTTCATGACACATACTAATGTATTATGTTTTCATCATGTTTTCATGACACATATTAATGTATGCTGTTTTTATCATGTTTTCATGACACATACTAATGTATGATGTTTTATCATGTTTTCATGACACATACTAATGAATGATGTTTTTTCATGTTTTCATGACACATACTAATGTATGATGTTTTTATCATGTTTTCATGACACATACTAATGTATGATGTTTTTTTATGTTTTCATGACACATTCTAATGTATGATGTTTCATCATGTTTTCATGACACATACTAATGTATGATGTTTTTATCTTGTTTTCATGACACATACTAATGTATGATGTTTTTATCATGTTTTCATGACACATACTAATGTATGATGTTTTTATCATGTTTTCTTGACACATACTAATGTATTATGTTTTCATCATGTTTTCATGACACATACTAATGTATGATGTTTTTATCATGTTTTCATGACACATACTAATGTATGATGTTTTATCATGTTTTCATGACACATTCTAATGTATGATGTTTTATCATGTTTTCATGACACATACTAATGTATGATGTTTTTTCATGTTTTCATGACACATACTAATGTATGATGTTTTTATCATGTTTTCATGACACATACTAATGTATGATGTTTTTATCATGTTTTCATGACATACTAATGTATGATGTTTTTATCATGTTTTCATGACACATACTAATGTATGATGTTTTATCATGTTTTCATGACACATACTAATGAATGATGTTTTTTCATGTATTCATGACACATTCTAATGTATTATGTTTTCATCATGTTTTCATGACACACACTAATGTATGGTGTTTTTGTCATGTTTTCATGACACATACTAATGTATGATGTTTTTATCATGTTTTCATGACACATACTAATGTACGATGTTTTATCATGTTTTCATGACACATACTAATGTATGATGTTTTTATCATGTTTTCATGACACATACTACTGTATGATGTTTTTATCATGTTTTCATGGCACATACTAATGAATGATGTTTTTCATGTTTTCATGACACATTCTAATGTATTATGTTTTCATCATGTTTTCATGACACATACTAATGTATGATGTTTTTTTCATGTTTTCATGACACATACTAAAGTATGATGTTTTTATCTTGTTTTCATGACACATACTAATGTATGATGTTTTATCATGTTTTCATGACACATACTAATGTATGATGTTTTATCGTGTTTTCATGACACATACTAATGTATGATGTTTTTATTATGTTTTCATGACACATTCTAATGTATGATGTTTTTATCATGTTTTCATGACATACTAATGTATGATGTTTTTATCATGTTTTCATGACACATACTAATGTATGATGTTTTATCATGTTTTCATGACACATACTAATGTCTGATGTTTTTTCATGTTTTCATGACACATTCTAATGTATTATGTTTTTATCATGTTTTCATGACACATACTAATGTAAGATGTTTTTATCATGTTTTCATGACACATACTAATGTATGATGTTTTTATCTTGTTTTCATGTCACAGACTAATGTATGATGTTTTTTCATGTTTTCTTGACACATACTAATGTATGATGTTTTTTTCATGTTTTCATGAAACATTCTAATGTATTATGTTTTTATCATGTTTTCATGACACATACTAATGTATGATAGTTTATCATGTTTTCATGACACATACTAATGAATGATGTTTTTTCATGTATTCATGACACATTCTAATGTATTATGTTTTCATCATGTTTTCATGACACACACTAATGTATGGTGTTTTTGTCATGTTTTCATGACACATACTAATGTATGATGTTTTATCATGTTTTCCTGACACATACTAATGTATGATGTTTTTATCATGTTTTCATGACACATACTAATGTATGATGTTTTTATCATGTTTTCATGACACGTACTAATGTATGATGTTTTTGTCATGTTTTCATGACACATACTAATGTATGATGTTTTTATCGTGTTTTCATGACACATACTGATGTATGATGTTTTTATCATGTTTTCATGACATATACTAATGTAAGATGTTTTTATCATGTTTTCATGACACATACTAATGTATGATGTTTTATCATGTTTTCATGACACATACTAATGAATGATGTTTTTTCATGTATTCATGACACATTCTAATGTATTATGTTTTCATCATGTTTTCATGAATCACACTAATGTATGGTGTTTTTGTCATGTTTTCATGACACATACTAATGTATGATGTTTTATCATGTTTTCATGACACATACTAATGTATGATGTTTTTATCATGTTTTCATGACACATACTAACGTACGATGTTTTATCATGTTTTCATGACACATACTAATGTATGATGTTTATATCATGTTTTCATGACACATACTACTGTATGATGTTTTTATCATGTTTTCATGACACATACTAATGAATGATGTTTTTTCATGTTTTCATGACACATTCTAATGTATTATGTTTTCATCATGTTTTCATGACACATACTAATGTATGATGTTTTTGTCATGTTTTCACAACACATACTAATGTATGATGTTTTTATCTTGTTTTCATGACACATGACACATACTAATGTATGATGTTTTATCATGTTTTCATGACACATACTAATGTATGATGTTTTATCGTGTTTTCATGACACATACTAATGTATGATGTTTTTATTATGTTTTCATGACACATTCTAATGTATGATGTTTTTATCATGTTTTCATGACTTACTAATGTATGATGTTTTTATCATGTTTTCATGACACATACTAATGTATGATGTTTTATCATGTTTTCATGACACATACTAATGTCTGATGTTTTTTCATGTTTTCATGACACATTCTAATGTATGATGTTTTTATCATGTTTTGATGACACATACTAATGTATGATGTTTTTATCATGTTTTCATGACACATACTAATGTATTATGTTTTCATCATGTTTTCATGACACATATTAATGTATGCTGTTTTTATCATGTTTTCATGACACATACTAATGTATGATGTTTTATCATGATTTCATGACACATTCTAATGTATTATGTTTTCATCATGTTTTCATGACACATACTAATGTATGATGTTTTTGTCATGTTTTCATGACACATACTAATGTATGATGTTTTTATCTTGTTTTCATGACACATACTAATGTATGATGTTTTATCATGTTTTCATGACACATACTAATGTATGATGTTTTATCGTGTTTTCATGACAAATACTAATGTATGATGTTTTTATTATGTTTTCATGACACATTCTAATGTATGATGTTTTTATCATGTTTTCATGACAAACTAATGTATGATGTTTTTATCATGTTTTCATGACACATACTAATGTATGATGTTTTATCATGTTTTCATGACACATACTAATGTCTGATGTTTTTTCATGTTTTCATGACACATTCTAATGTATTATGTTTTTATCATGTTTTCATGACACATACTAATGTATGATGTTTTTATCATGATTTCATGACACATACTAATGTATGATGTTTTTATCTTGTTTTCATGTCACAGACTAATGTATGATGTTTTTTCATGTTTTCTTGACACATACTAATGTATGATGTTTTTTCATGTTTTCATGACACATTCTAATGTATTATGTTTTTATCATGTTTTCATGACACATACTAATGTATGATGTTTTATCATGTTTTCATGACACATACTAATGAATGATGTTTTTTCATGTATTCATGACACATTCTAATGTATTATGTTTTCATCATGTTTTCATGACACATACTAATGTATGATGTTTTATCGTGTTTTCATGACAAATACTAATTTATGATGTTTTTATTATGTTTTCATGACACATTCTAATGTATGATGTTTTTATCATGTTTTCATGACAAACTAATGTATGATGTTTTTATCATGTTTTCATGACACATACTAATGTATGATGTTTTATCATGTTTTCATGACACATACTAATGTCTGATGTTTTTTCATGTTTTCATGACACATTCTAATGTATTATGTTTTTATCATGTTTTCATGACACATACTAATGTATGATGTTTTTATCATGATTTCATGACACATACTAATGTATGATGTTTTTATCTTGTTTTCATGTCACAGACTAATGTATGATGTTTTTTCATGTTTTCTTGACACATACTAATGTATGATGTTTTTTCATGTTTTCATGACACATTCTAATGTATTATGTTTTTATCATGTTTTCATGACACATACTAATGTATGATGTTTTATCATGTTTTCATGACACATACTAATGAATGATGTTTTTTCATGTATTCATGACACATTCTAATGTATTATGTTTTCATCATGTTTTCATGACACAAAATAATGTATGGTGTTTTTGTCATGTTTTCATGACACATACTAATGTATGATGTTTTATCATGTTTTCATGACACATACTAATGTATGATGTTTTTATCATGTTTTCATGACACATACTAATGTACGATGTTTTATCATGTTTTCATGACACATACTAATGTATGATGTTTTTATCATGTTTTCATGACATATACTAATGTATGATGTTTTTATCATGTTTTCATGACACATACTAATGTATGATGTTTTATCATGTTTTCATGACACATACTAATGAATGATGTTTTTTCATGTATTCATGACACATTCTAATGTATTATGTTTTCATCATGTTTTCATGACACACACTAATGTATGGTGTTTTTGTCATGTTTTCATGACACATACTAATGTATGATGTTTTATCATGTTTTCATGACACATACTAATGTATGATGTTTTTATCATGTTTTCATGACACATACTAACGTACGATGTTTTATCATGTTTTCATAACACATACTAATGTATGATGTTTTTATCATGTTTTCATGACACATACTAATGAATGATGTTTTTTCATGTTTTCATGACACATTCTAATGTATTATGTTTTCATCATGTTTTCATGACACATACTAATGTATGATGTTTTTGTCATGTTTTCATGACACATACTAATGTATGATGTTTTTATCTTGTTTTCATGACACATACTAATAGATGATGTTTTATCGTGTTTTCATGACACATACTAATGTATGATGTTTTTATTATGTTTTCATGACACATTCTAATGTATGATGTTTTTATCATGTTTTCATGACATACTAATGTATGATGTTTTTATCATGTTTTCATGACACATACTAATGTATGATGTTTTATCATGTTTTCATGACACATACTAATGTCTGATGTTTTTTCATGTTTTCATGACACATTCTAATGTATGATGTTTTTATCATGTTTTGATGACATATACTAATGTATGATGTTTTTATCATGTTTTCATGACACATACTAATGTATTATGTTTTCATCATGTTTTCAGGACACATATTAATGTATGCTGTTTTTATCATGTTTTCATGACACATACTAATGTATGATGTTTTATCATGTTTTCATGACACATTCTAATGTATGATGTTTTATCATGTTTTCATGACACATACTAATGTATGATGTTTTTATCATGTTTTCATGAAACATACTAATGTATGATGTATTTTCATGTTTTCATGACACATTCTAATGTATTATGTTTTTTCATGTTTTCATGACACATACTAATGTATGATGTTTTTTTCATGTTTTCATGACACATTCTAATGTATGATGTTTCATCATGTTTTCATGACACATACTAATGTATGATGTTTTTATCATGTTTTCATGACACATACTAATGTATGATGTTTTTATCATGTTTTCATGACACATTCTAATGTATGATGTTTCATCCTGTTTTCATGACACATACTAATGTATGATGTTTTTATCATGTTTTCATGACACATACTAATGTATGATGTTTTTATCATGTTTTTCATGACACATACTAATGTATTATGTTTTCATCATGTTTTCATGACACATACTAATGTATGATGTTTTATCAGGTTTTCATGACACATTCTAATGTATGATGTTTTTTCATGTTTTCATGACACATACTAATGTATGATGTTTTTATCATGTTTTCATGACACATACTAATGTATGATGTTTTTATCTTGTTTCCATGACACATACTAATGTATGATGTTTTTACCATGTTTTCATGACACATACTAATGTATGATGTTTTATCATGTTTTCATGACACATACTAATGTATGATGTTTTTTCATGTTTTCATGACACCAACTAATGTATTATGTTTTTATCATGTTTTCATGACACATACTAATGTATGATGTATTTTCATGTTTTCATGACACATACTAATGTATGATGTTTTTATCATGTTTTCATGACACATACTAATGTATGATGTTTTTATCATGTTTTCATGACACATACTAATGTATGATGTTTCATCATGTTTTCATGACACATACTAATGTATGATTTTTTTATCATGTTTTCATGACACATACTAATGTATGATGTTTTTATCATGTTTTCATGACACATTATAATGTATGATGTTTCATCATGTTTTCATGACACATACTAATGTATGATGTTTTTATCATGTTTTCATGACACATACTAATGTATGATGTTTTTATCATGTTTTCATGACACATACTAATGTATTATGTTTTCATCATGTTTTCATGACACATACTAATGTATGATGTTTTTATCATGTTTTCATGACACATACTAATGTATGATGTTTTTTCATGTTTTCATGACACATACTAATGTATGATGTTTTATCATGTTTTCATGACACATACTAATGTATGATGTTTTATCATGTTTTCATGACACATTCTAATGTATGATGTTTTTATTATGTTTTCATGACACATTCTAATGTATGATGTTTTTATCATGTTTTCATGACACATACTAATGTATGATGTTTTTATCATGTTTTCATGACACATACTAATGTATGATGATTTTATCTTGTTTCCATGACACATACTAATGTATGATGTTTTTATCATGTTTTCATGACACATACTAATGTATGATGTTTTATCATGTTTTCATGACACATACTAATGTATGATGTTTTATTATGTTTTTATGACACATACTAATGTATGATGTTTCATCATGTTTTCATGACACATACTAATGTATGATGTTTTTTTCATGTTTTCTTGACACATACTAATGTATGATGTTTTTATCATGTTTTCATGACACATACTAATGTATGATGTTTTTATCATGTTTTCATGACACATACTAATGTATGATGTTTTTATCTTGTTTCCATGAAACATACTAATGTATGATGTTTTTATCATGTTTTCATGACACATACTAATGTATGATGTTTTATCATGTTTTCATGACACATACTAATGTATGATGTTTTATTATGTTTTCATGAAACATACTAATGTATGATGTATTTTCATGTTTTCATGACACATTCTAATGTATTATGTTTTTTTCATGTTTTCATGACACATACTAATGTATGATGTTTTTTTCATGTTTTCATGACACATTCTAATGTATGATGTTTCATCATGTTTTCATGACACATACTAATGTATGTTGTTTTTATCATGTTTTCATGACACATACTAATGTATGATGTTTTTATCATGTTTTCATGACACATTCTAATGTATGATGTTTCATCCTGTTTTCATGACACATACTAATGTATGATGTTTTTATCATGTTTTCATGACACATACTAATGTATGATGTTTTTATCATGTTTTTCATGACACATACTAATGTATTATGTTTTCATCATGTTTTCATGACACATACTAATGTATGATGTTTTATCAGGTTTTCATGACACATTCTAATGTATGATGTTTTTTCATGTTTTCATGACACATACTAATGTATGATGTTTTTATCATGTTTTCATGACACATACTAATGTATGATGTTTTTATCTTGTTTCCATGACACATACTAATGTATGATGTTTTTACCATGTTTTCATGACACATACTAATGTATGATGTTTTTATCATGTTTTCATGACACATACTAATGTATGATGTTTCATCATGTTTTCATGACACATACTAATGTATGATTTTTTTATCATGTTTTCATGACACATACTAATGTATGATGTTTTTATCATGTTTTCATGACACATTATAATGTATGATGTTTCATCATGTTTTCATGACACATACTAATGTATGATGTTTTTATCATGTTTTCATGACACATACTAATGTATGATGTTTTTATCATGTTTTCATGACACATACTAATGTATTATGTTTTCATCATGTTTTCATGACACATACTAATGTATGATGTTTTCATCATGTTTTCATGACACATACTAATGTATGATGTTTTTTCATGTTTTCATGACACATACTAATGTATGATGTTTTATCATGTTTTCATGACACATACTAATGTATGATGTTTTATCATGTTTTCATGACACATTCTAATGTATGATGTTTTTATTATGTTTTCATGACACATTCTAATGTATGATGTTTTTATCATGTTTTCATGACACATACTAATGTATGATGTTTTTATCATGTTTTCATGACACATACTAATGTATGATGTTTTTATCTTGTTTCCATGACACATACTAATGTATGATGTTTTTATCATGTTTTCATGACACATACTAATGTATGATGTTTTATCATGTTTTCATGACACATACTAATGTATGATGTTTTATTATGTTTTTATGACACATACTAATGTATGATGTTTCATCATGTTTTCATGACACATACTAATGTATGATGTTTTTTTCATGTTTTCTTGACACATACTAATGTATGATGTTTTTTTCATGTTTTCATGACACATTCTAATGTATGATGTTTCATCATGTTTTCATGACACATACTAATGTATGATGTTTTTATCATGTTTTCATGACACATACTAATGTATGATGTTTTTTTCATGTTTTCATGACACATTCTAATGTATTATGTTTTTATAATGTTTTCATGACACATACTACTGTATTATGTTTTTATCATGTTTTCATGACACATACTAATGTATGATGTTTTTATCATGTTTTCATGACACATACTAATGTATGATGTTTTTATCATGTTTTCATGACACATACTAATGTATGATGTTTTTAACATGTTTTCATGAAACATTCTAATGTATGATGTTTTTATCATGTTTTCATGACACATACTAATGTATGATGTTTTATCATGCTTTCATGACACATACTAATGTATGATGTTTTTTCATGTTTTCATGACACATTCTAATGTATTATGTTTTTATAATGTTTTCATGACACATACTACTGTATTATGTTTTTATCATGTTTTCATGACACATACTAATGTATGATGTTTTTATCATGTTTTCATGACACATACTAATGTATGATGTTTTATCATGTTTTCATGACACATACTAATGTATGATGTTTTTTCATGTTTTCATGACACCTACTAATGTATTATGTTTTTATCATGTTTTCATGACACATACTAATGTATGATGTTTTTATCATGTTTTCATGACACATACTAATGTATTATGTTTTCATCATGTTTTCATGACACATACTAATGTATGATGTTTTTATCATGTTTTCATGACACATACTAATGTATGATGTTTTTATCATGTTTTTCATGACACATACTAATGTATTATGTTTTCATCATGTTTTCATGACACATACTAATGTATGATGTTTTATCAGGTTTTCATGACACATTCTAATGTATGATGTTTTTTCATGTTTTCATGACACATACTAATGTATGATGTTTTTATCATGTTTTCATGACACATACTAATGTATGATGTTTTTACCATGTTTTCATGACACATACTAATGTATGATGTTTTATCATGTTTTCATGACACATACTAATGTATGATGTTTTTTCATGTTTTCATGACACCAACTAATGTATTATGTTTTTATCATGTTTTCATGACACATACTAATGTATGATGTATTTTCATGTTTTCATGACACATACTAATGTATGATGTTTTTATCATGTTTTCATGACACATACTAATGTATGATGTTTTTATCATGTTTTCATGACACATACTAATGTATGATGTTTCATCATGTTTTCATGACACATACTAATGTATGATTTTTTTATCATGTTTTCATGACACATACTAATGTATGATGTTTTTATCATGTTTTCATGACACATTATAATGTATGATGTTTCATCATGTTTTCATGACACATACTAATGTATGATGTTTTTATCATGTTTTCATGACACATACTAATGTATGATGTTTTATCATGTTTTCATGACACATACCAATGTATTATGTTTTCATCATGTTTTCATGACACATACTAATGTATGATGTTTTTATCATGTTTTCATGACACATACTAATGTATGATGTTTTTTCATGTTTTCATGACACATACTAATGTATGATGTTTTATCATGTTTTCATGACACATACTAATGTATGATGTTTTATCATGTTTTCATGACACATTCTAATGTATGATGTTTTTATTATGTTTTCATGACACATTCTAATGTATGATGTTTTATCATGTTTTCATGACACATACTAATGTATGATGTTTTTATCATGTTTTCATGACACATACTAATGTATGATGATTTTATCTTGTTTCCATGACACATACTAATGTATGATGTTTTTATCATGTTTTCATGACACATACTAATGTATGATGTTTTATCATGTTTTCATGACACATACTAATGTATGATGTTTTATTATGTTTTTATGACACATACTAATGTATGATGTTTCATCATGTTTTCATGACACATACTAATGTATGATGTTTTTTTCATGTTTTCTTGACACATACTAATGTATGATGTTTTTATCATGTTTTCATGACACATACTAATGTATGATGTTTTTATCATGTTTTCATGACACATACTAATGTATGATGTTTTTATCTTGTTTCCATGAAACATACTAATGTATGATGTTTTTATCATGTTTTCATGACACATACTAATGTATGATGTTTTATCATGTTTTCATGACACATACTAATGTATGATGTTTTATTATGTTTTCATGAAACATACTAATGTATGATGTATTTTCATGTTTTCATGACACATTCTAATGTATTATGTTTTTTTCATGTTTTCATGACACATACTAATGTATGATGTTTTTTTCATGTTTTCATGACACATTCTAATGTATGATGTTTCATCATGTTTTCATGACACATACTAATGTATGTTGTTTTTATCATGTTTTCATGACACATACTAATGTATGATGTTTTTATCATGTTTTCATGACACATTCTAATGTATGATGTTTCATCCTGTTTTCATGACACATACTAATGTATGATGTTTTTATCATGTTTTCATGACACATACTAATGTATGATGTTTTTATCATGTTTTTCATGACACATACTAATGTATTATGTTTTCATCATGTTTTCATGACACATACTAATGTATGATGTTTTATCAGGTTTTCATGACACATTCTAATGTATGATGTTTTTTCATGTTTTCATGACACATACTAATGTATGATGTTTTTATCATGTTTTCATGACACATACTAATGTATGATGTTTTTATCTTGTTTCCATGACACATACTAATGTATGATGTTTTTACCATGTTTTCATGACACATACTAATGTATGATGTTTTTATCATGTTTTCATGACACATACTAATGTATGATGTTTCATCATGTTTTCATGACACATACTAATGTATGATTTTTTTATCATGTTTTCATGACACATACTAATGTATGATGTTTTTATCATGTTTTCATGACACATTATAATGTATGATGTTTCATCATGTTTTCATGACACATACTAATGTATGATGTTTTTATCATGTTTTCATGACACATACTAATGTATGATGTTTTTATCATGTTTTCATGACACATACTAATGTATTATGTTTTCATCATGTTTTCATGACACATACTAATGTATGATGTTTTCATCATGTTTTCATGACACATACTAATGTATGATGTTTTTTCATGTTTTCATGACACATACTAATGTATGATGTTTTATCATGTTTTCATGACACATACTAATGTATGATGTTTTATCATGTTTTCATGACACATTCTAATGTATGATGTTTTTATTATGTTTTCATGACACATTCTAATGTATGATGTTTTTATCATGTTTTCATGACACATACTAATGTATGATGTTTTTATCATGTTTTCATGACACATACTAATGTATGATGTTTTTATCTTGTTTCCATGACACATACTAATGTATGATGTTTTTATCATGTTTTCATGACACATACTAATGTATGATGTTTTATCATGTTTTCATGACACATACTAATGTATGATGTTTTATTATGTTTTTATGACACATACTAATGTATGATGTTTCATCATGTTTTCATGACACATACTAATGTATGATGTTTTTTTCATGTTTTCTTGACACATACTAATGTATGATGTTTTTTTCATGTTTTCATGACACATTCTAATGTATGATGTTTCATCATGTTTTCATGACACATACTAATGTATGATGTTTTTATCATGTTTTCATGACACATACTAATGTATGATGT
This sequence comes from Nothobranchius furzeri, assembly GCF_043380555.1. NCBI lineage: Eukaryota > Metazoa > Chordata > Actinopteri > Cyprinodontiformes > Nothobranchiidae > Nothobranchius > Nothobranchius furzeri. Next base: position 60,786,056 of record NC_091756.1, on the reverse strand, counting down.
TTTTTTCATGTTTTCATGACACATTCTAATGTATTATGTTTTTATAATGTTTTCATGACACATACTACTGTATTATGTTTTTATCATGTTTTCATGACACATACTAATGTATGATGTTTTTATCATGTTTTCATGACACATACTAATGTATGATGTTTTTATCATGTTTTCATGACACATACTAATGTATGATGTTTTTAACATGTTTTCATGAAACATTCTAATGTATGATGTTTTTATCATGTTTTCATGACACATACTAATGTATGATGTTTTATCATGCTTTCATGACACATACTAATGTATGATGTTTTTTCATGTTTTCATGACACATTCTAATGTATTATGTTTTTATAATGTTTTCATGACACATACTACTGTATTATGTTTTTATCATGTTTTCATGACACATACTAATGTATGATGTTTTTATCATGTTTTCATGACACATACTAATGTATGATGTTTTATCATGTTTTCATGACACATACTAATGTATGATGTTTTTTCATGTTTTCATGACACCTACTAATGTATTATGTTTTTATCATGTTTTCATGACACATACTAATGTATGATGTTTTTATCATGTTTTCATGACACATACTAATGTATGATGTTTTTATCATGTTTTCATGACACATACTAATGTATTATGTTTTCATCATGTTTTCATGACACATACTAATGTATGATGTTTTTATCATGTTTTCATGACACATACTAATGTATGATGTTTTATCATGTTTTCATGACACATACTAATGTATGATGTTTTATTATGTTTTCATGACACATACTAATGTATGATGTATTTTCATGTTTTCATGACACATTCTAATGTATTATGTTTTTTTCATGTTTTCATGACACATACTAATGTATGATGTTTTTTTCATGTTTTCATGACACATTCTAATGTATGATGTTTCATCATGTTTTCATGACACATACTAATGTATGATGTTTTTATCATGTTTTCATGACACATACTAATGTATGATGTTTTTTTCATGTTTTCATGACACATTCTAATGTATTATGTTTTTATAATGTTTTCATGACACATACTACTGTATTATGTTTTTATCATGTTTTCATGACACATACTAATGTATGATGTTTTTATCATGTTTTCATGACACATACTAATGTATGATGTTTTTATCATGTTTTCATGACACATACTAATGTATGATGTTTTTAACATGTTTTCATGAAACATTCTAATGTATGATGTTTTATCATGTTTTCATGACACATACTAATGTATGATGTTTTATCATGCTTTCATGACACATACTAATGTATGATGTTTTTTCATGTTTTCATGACACATTCTAATGTATTATGTTTTTATAATGTTTTCATGACACATACTACTGTATTATGTTTTTATCATGTTTTCATGACACATACTAATGTATGATGTTTTTATCATGTTTTCATGACACATACTAATGTATGATGTTTTATCATGTTTTCATGACACATACTAATGTATGATGTTTTTTCATGTTTTCATGACACCTACTAATGTATTATGTTTTTATCATGTTTTCATGACACATACTAATGTATGATGTTTTTATCATGTTTTCATGACACATACTAATGTATGATGTTTTTAACATGTTTTCATGACACATACTAATGTATTATGTTTTCATCATGTTTTCATGACACATACTAATGTATGATGTTTTTATCATGTTTTCATGACACATACTAATGTATGATGTTTTTATCATGTTTTTCATGACACATACTAATGTATTATGTTTTCATCATGTTTTCATGACACATACTAATGTATGATGTTTTATCAGGTTTTCATGACACATTCTAATGTATGATGTTTTTTCATGTTTTCATGACACATACTAATGTATGATGTTTTTATCATGTTTTCATGATACATACTAATGTATGATGTTTTTATCTTGTTTCCATGACACATACTAATGTATGATGTTTTTACCATGTTTTCATGACACATACTAATGTATGATGTTTTATCATGTTTTCATGACACATACTAATGTATGATGTTTTTTCATGTTTTCATGACACCAACTAATGTATTATGTTTTTATCATGTTTTCATGACACATACTAATGTATGATGTATTTTCATGTTTTCATGACACATACTAATGTATGATGTTTTTATCATGTTTTCATGACACATACTAATGTATGATGTTTTTATCATGTTTTCATGACACATACTAATGTATGATGTTTCATCATGTTTTCATGACACATACTAATGTATGATTTTTTTATCATGTTTTCATGACACATACTAATGTATGATGTTTTTATCATGTTTTCATGACACATTATAATGTATGATGTTTCATCATGTTTTCATGACACTTACTAATGTATGATGTTTTTATCATGTTTTCATGACACATACTAATGTATGATGTTTTTATCATGTTTTCATGACACATACTAATGTATTATGTTTTCATCATGTTTTCATGACACATACTAATGTATGATGTTTTTATCATGTTTTCATGACACATACTAATGTATGATGTTTTTTCATGTTTTCATGACACATACTAATGTATGATGTTTTATCATGTTTTCATGACACATACTAATGTATGATGTTTTATCATGTTTTCATGACACATTCTAATGTATGATGTTTTTATTATGTTTTCATGACACATTCTAATGTATGATGTTTTTATCATGTTTTCATGACACATACTAATGTATGATGTTTTTATCATGTTTTCATGACACATACTAATGTATGATGATTTTATCTTGTTTCCATGACACATACTAATGTATGATGTTTTTATCATGTTTTCATGACACATACTAATGTATGATGTTTTATCATGTTTTCATGACACATACTAATGTATGATGTTTTATTATGTTTTTATGACACATACTAATGTATGATGTTTCATCATGTTTTCATGACACATACTAATGTATGATGTTTTTTTCATGTTTTCTTGACACATACTAATGTATGATGTTTTTATCATGTTTTCATGACACATACTAATGTATGATGTTTTTATCATGTTTTCATGACACATACTAATGTATGATGTTTTTATCTTGTTTCCATGAAACATACTAATGTATGATGTTTTTATCATGTTTTCATGACACATACTAATGTATGATGTTTTATCATGTTTTCATGACACATACTAATGTATGATGTTTTATTATGTTTTCATGAAACATACTAATGTATGATGTATTTTCATGTTTTCATGACACATTCTAATGTATTATGTTTTTTTCATGTTTTCATGACACATACTAATGTATGATGTTTTTTTCATGTTTTCATGACACATTCTAATGTATGATGTTTCATCATGTTTTCATGACACATACTAATGTATGTTGTTTTTATCATGTTTTCATGACACATACTAATGTATGATGTTTTTATCATGTTTTCATGACACATTCTAATGTATGATGTTTCATCCTGTTTTCATGACACATACTAATGTATGATGTTTTTATCATGTTTTCATGACACATACTAATGTATGATGTTTTTATCATGTTTTTCATGACACATACTAATGTATTATGTTTTCATCATGTTTTCATGACACATACTAATGTATGATGTTTTATCAGGTTTTCATGACACATTCTAATGTATGATGTTTTTTCATGTTTTCATGACACATACTAATGTATGATGTTTTTATCATGTTTTCATGACACATACTAATGTATGATGTTTTTATCTTGTTTCCATGACACATACTAATGTATGATGTTTTTACCATGTTTTCATGACACATACTAATGTATGATGTTTTTATCATGTTTTCATGACACATACTAATGTATGATGTTTCATCATGTTTTCATGACACATACTAATGTATGATTTTTTTATCATGTTTTCATGACACATACTAATGTATGATGTTTTTATCATGTTTTCATGACACATTATAATGTATGATGTTTCATCATGTTTTCATGACACATACTAATGTATGATGTTTTTATCATGTTTTCATGACACATACTAATGTATGATGTTTTTATCATGTTTTCATGACACATACTAATGTATTATGTTTTCATCATGTTTTCATGACACATACTAATGTATGATGTTTTCATCATGTTTTCATGACACATACTAATGTATGATGTTTTTTCATGTTTTCATGACACATACTAATGTATGATGTTTTATCATGTTTTCATGACACATACTAATGTATGATGTTTTATCATGTTTTCATGACACATTCTAATGTATGATGTTTTTATTATGTTTTCATGACACATTCTAATGTATGATGTTTTTATCATGTTTTCATGACACATACTAATGTATGATGTTTTTATCATGTTTTCATGACACATACTAATGTATGATGTTTTTATCTTGTTTCCATGACACATACTAATGTATGATGTTTTTATCATGTTTTCATGACACATACTAATGTATGATGTTTTATCATGTTTTCATGACACATACTAATGTATGATGTTTTATTATGTTTTTATGACACATACTAATGTATGATGTTTCATCATGTTTTCATGACACATACTAATGTATGATGTTTTTTTCATGTTTTCTTGACACATACTAATGTATGATGTTTTTTTCATGTTTTCATGACACATTCTAATGTATGATGTTTCATCATGTTTTCATGACACATACTAATGTATGATGTTTTTATCATGTTTTCATGACACATACTAATGTATGATGTTTTTTTCATGTTTTCATGACACATTCTAATGTATTATGTTTTTATAATGTTTTCATGACACATACTACTGTATTATGTTTTTATCATGTTTTCATGACACATACTAATGTATGATGTTTTTATCATGTTTTCATGACACATACTAATGTATGATGTTTTTATCATGTTTTCATGACACATACTAATGTATGATGTTTTTAACATGTTTTCATGAAACATTCTAATGTATGATGTTTTTATCATGTTTTCATGACACATACTAATGTATGATGTTTTATCATGCTTTCATGACACATACTAATGTATGATGTTTTTTCATGTTTTCATGACACATTCTAATGTATTATGTTTTTATAATGTTTTCATGACACATACTACTGTATTATGTTTTTATCATGTTTTCATGACACATACTAATGTATGATGTTTTTATCATGTTTTCATGACACATACTAATGTATGATGTTTTATCATGTTTTCATGACACATACTAATGTATGATGTTTTTTCATGTTTTCATGACACCTACTAATGTATTATGTTTTTATCATGTTTTCATGACACATACTAATGTATGATGTTTTTATCATGTTTTCATGACACATACTAATGTATGATGTTTTTATCATGTTTTCATGACACATACTAATGTATTATGTTTTCATCATGTTTTCATGACACATACTAATGTATGATGTTTTTATCATGTTTTCATGACACATACTAATGTATGATGTTTTATCATGTTTTCATGACACATACTAATGTATGATGTTTTATTATGTTTTCATGACACATACTAATGTATGATGTATTTTCATGTTTTCATGACACATTCTAATGTATTATGTTTTTTTCATGTTTTCATGACACATACTAATGTATGATGTTTTTTTCATGTTTTCATGACACATTCTAATGTATGATGTTTCATCATGTTTTCATGACACATACTAATGTATGATGTTTTTATCATGTTTTCATGACACATACTAATGTATGATGTTTTTATCATGTTTTCATGACACATTCTAATGTATGATGTTTCATCCTGTTTTCATGACACATACTAATGTATGATGTTTTTATCATGTTTTCATGACACATACTAATGTATGATGTTTTTATCATGTTTTTCATGACACATACTAATGTATTATGTTTTCATCATGTTTTCATGACACATACTAATGTATGATGTTTTATCAGGTTTTCATGACACATTCTAATGTATGATGTTTTTTCATGTTTTCATGACACATACTAATGTATGATGTTTTATCATGTTTTCATGACACATACTAATGTATGATGTTTTATCATGTTTTCATGACACATTCTAATGTATGATGTTTTTATTATGTTTTCATGACACATTCTAATGTATGATGTTTTTATCATGTTTTCATGACACATACTAATGTATGATGTTTTTATCATGTTTTCATGACACATACTAATGTATGATGTTTTTATCTTGTTTCCATGACACATACTAATGTATGATGTTTTTATCATGTTTTCATGACACATACTAATGTATGATGTTTTATCATGTTTTCATGACACATACTAATGTATGATGTTTTATTATGTTTTTATGACACATACTAATGTATGATGTTTCATCATGTTTTCATGACACATACTAATGTATTATGTTTTTTTCATGTTTTCTTGACACATACTAATGTATGATGTTTTTTTCATGTTTTCATGACACATACTAATGTATGATGTTTCATCATGTTTTCATGACACATACTAATGTATGATGTTTTTATCATGTTTTCATGACACATACTAATGTATGATGTGTTTTTCATGTTTTCATGACACATTCTAATGTATTATGTTTTTATAATGTTTTCATGACACATACTACTGTATTATGTTTTTATCATGTTTTCATGACACATACTAATGTATGATGTTTTTATCATGTTTTCATGACTCATACTAATGTATGATGTTTTTATCATGTTTTCATGACACATACTAATGTATGATGTTTTTATCATGTTTTCATGAAACATTCTAATGTATGATGTTTTTATCATGTTTTCATGACACATACTAATGTATGATGTTTTATCATGCTTTCATGACACATACTAATGTATGATGTTTTTTCATGTTTTCATGACACATTCTAATGTATTATGTTTTTATAATGTTTTCATGACACATACTAATGTATTATGTTTTTATCATGTTTTCATGACACATACTAATGTATGATGTTTTTATCATGTTTTCAAGACACATTCTAATGTATGATGTTTCATCCTGTTTTCATGACACATACTAATGTATGATGTTTTTATCATGTTTTCATGACACATACTAATGTATGATGTTTTTATCTTGTTTCCATGACACATACTAATGTATGATGTTTTTTCATGTTTTCATGACACATTCTAATGTATTATGTTTTTATAATGTTTTCATGACACATACTAATGTATGATGTTTTTATCATGTTTTCATGACACATACTAATGTATGATGTTTTTATCATGTTTTCATGACACATTCTAATGTATGATGTTTCATCCTGTTTTCATGACACATACTAATGTATGATGTTTTTATCATGTTTTCATGACACATACTAATGTATGATGTTTTTATCTTGTTTCCATGACACATACTAATGTATGATGTTTTTATCATGTTTTCATGACACATACTAATGTATGATGTTTTATCATGTTTTCATGACACATACTAATGTATGATGTTTTTATCATGTTTTCATGACACATACTAATGTATGATGTTTTATCATGTTTTCATGACACATACTAATGTATGATGTTTTATTATGTTTTCATGACACATACTAATGTATGATGTATTTTCATGTTTTCATGACACATTCTAATGTATTATGTTTTTTTTTCATGTTTTCATGACACATACTAATGTATGATGTTTTTTTCATGTTTTCATGACACATTCTAATGTATGATGTTTCATCATGTTTTCATGACACATACTAATGTATGATGTTTTTATCATGTTTTCATGACACATACTAATGTATGATGTTTTTATCATGTTTTCATGTCACATTCTAATGTATGATGTTTCATCCTGTTTTCATGACACATACTAATGTATGATGTTTTTATCATGTTTTCATGACACATACTAATGTATGATGTTTTTATCATGTTTTTCATGACACATACTAATGTATTATGTTTTCATCATGTTTTCATGACACATACTAATGTATGATGTTTTATCAGGTTTTCATGACACATTCTAATGTATGATGTTTTTTCATGTTTTCATGACACATACTAATGTATGATGTTTTATCATGTTTTCATGACACATACTAATGTATGATGTTTTATCATGTTTTCATGACACATTCTAATGTATGATGTTTTTATTATGTTTTCATGACACATTCTAATGTATGATGTTTTTATCATGTTTTCATGACACATACTAATGTATGATGTTTTTATCATGTTTTCATGACACATACTAATGTATGATGTTTTTATCTTGTTTCCATGACACATACTAATGTATGATGTTTTTATCATGTTTTCATGACACATACTAATGTATGATGTTTTATCATGTTTTCATGACACATACTAATGTATGATGTTTTATTATGTTTTTATGACACATACTAATGTATGATGTTTCATCATGTTTTCATGACACATACTAATGTATTATGTTTTTTTCATGTTTTCTTGACACATACTAATGTATGATGTTTTTTTCATGTTTTCATGACACATACTAATGTATGATGTTTCATCATGTTTTCATGACACATACTAATGTATGATGTTTTTATCATGTTTTCATGACACATACTAATGTATGATGTTTTTTTCATGTTTTCATGACACATTCTAATGTATTATGTTTTTATAATGTTTTCATGACACATACTACTGTATTATGTTTTTATCATGTTTTCATGACACATACTAATGTATGATGTTTTTATCATGTTTTCATGACACATACTAATGTATGATGTTTTTATCATGTTTTCATGACACATACTAATGTATGATGTTTTTATCATGTTTTCATGACACATACTAATGTATGATGTTTTATCATGCTTTCATGACACATACTAATGTATGATGTTTTTTCATGTTTTCATGACACATTCTAATGTATTATGTTTTTATAATGTTTTCATGACACATACTAATGTATTATGTTTTTATCATGTTTTCATGACACATACTAATGTATGATGTTTTTATCATGTTTTCATGACACATTCTAATGTATGATGTTTCATCCTGTTTTCATGACACATACTAATGTATGATGTTTTTATCATGTTTTCATGACACATACTAATGTATGATGTTTTTATCTTGTTTCCATGACACATACTAATGTATGATGTTTTTTCATGTTTTCATGACACATTCTAATGTATTATGTTTTTATAATGTTTTCATGACACATACTAATGTATGATGTTTTTATCATGTTTTCATGCCACATACTAATGTATGATGTTTTTATCATGTTTTCATGACACATTCTAATATATGATGTTTCATCCTGTTTTCATGACACATACTAATGTATGATGTTTTTATCATGTTTTCATGACACATACTAATGTATGATGTTTTTATCTTGTTTCCATGACACATACTAATGTATGATGTTTTTATCATGTTTTCATGACACATACTAATGTATGATGTTTTATCATGTTTTCATGACACATACTAATGTATGATGTTTTATTATGTTTTTATGACACATACTAATGTATGATGTTTCATCATGTTTTCATGACACATACTAATGTATGATGTTTTTTTCATGTTTTCTTGACACATACTAATGTATGATGTTTTTTTCATGTTTTCATGACACATTCTAATGTATGATGTTTCATCATGTTTTCATGACACATACTAATGTATGATGTTTTTATCATGTTTTCATGACACATACTAATGTATGATGTTTTTTTCATGTTTTCATGACACATTCTAATGTATTATGTTTTTATAATGTTTTCATGACACATACTACTGTATTATGTTTTTATCATGTTTTCATGACACATACTAATGTATGATGTTTTTATCATGTTTTCATGACACATACTAATGTATGATGTTTTTATCATGTTTTCATGACACATACTAATGTATGATGTTTTTAACATGTTTTCATGAAACATTCTAATGTATGATGTTTTTATCATGTTTTCATGACACATACTAATGTATGATGTTTTATCATGCTTTCATGACACATACTAATGTATGATGTTTTTTCATGTTTTCATGACACATTCTAATGTATTATGTTTTTATAATGTTTTCATGACACATACTACTGTATTATGTTTTTATCATGTTTTCATGACACATACTAATGTATGATGTTTTATCATGTCTTCATGACACATACTAATGTATGATGTTTTTTCATGTTTTCATGACACCTACTAATGTATTATGTTTTTATCATGTTTTCATGACACATACTAATGTATGATGTTTTTTTCATGTTTTCATGACACATTCTAATGTATGAAGTTTCATCATGTTTTCATGACACATACTAATGTATGATGTTTTTATCATGTTTTCATGACACATACTAATGTATGATGTTTTTATCATGTTTTCATGACACATTCTAATGTATGATGTTTCATCCTGTTTTCATGACACATACTAATGTATGATGTTTTTATCATGTTTTCATGACACATACTAATGTATGATGTTTTTATCATGTTTTTCATGACACATACTAATGTATTATGTTTTCATCATGTTTTCATGACACATACTAATGTATGATGATTTATCAGGTTTTCATGACACATTCTAATGTATGATGTTTTTTCATGTTTTCATGACACATACTAATGTATGATGTTTTATCATGTTTTCATGACACATACTAATGTATGATGTTTTATCATGTTTTCATGACACATTCTAATGTATGATGTTTTTATTATGTTTTCATGACACATTCTAATGTATGATGTTTTTGTCATGTTTTCATGACACATACTAATGTATGATGTTTTTATCATGTTTTCATGACACATACTAATGTATGATGTTTTTATCTTGTTTCCATGACACATACTAATGTATGATGTTTTTATCATGTTTTCATGACACATACTAATGTATGATGTTTTATCATGTTTTCATGACACATACTAATGTATGATGTTTTATTATGTTTTTATGACACATACTAATGTATGATGTTTCATCATGTTTTCATGACACATACTAATGTATTATGTTTTTTTCATGTTTTCTTGACACATACTAATGTATGATGTTTTTTTCATGTTTTCATGACACATACTAATGTATGATGTTTCTTCATGTTTTCATGACACATACTAATGTATGATGTTTTTATCATGTTTTCATGACACATACTAATGTATGATGTTTTTTTCATGTTTTCATGACACATTCTAATGTATTATGTTTTTATAATGTTTTCATGACACATACTACTGTATTATGTTTTTATCATGTTTTCATGACACATACTAATGTATGATGTTTTTATCATGTTTTCATGACACATACTAATGTATGATGTTTTTATCATGTTTTCATGACACATACTAATGTATGATGTTTTTATCATGTTTTCATGAAACATTCTAATGTATGATGTTTTTATCATGTTTTCATGACACATACTAATGTATGATGTTTTATCATGCTTTCATGACACATACTAATGTATGATATTTTTTCATGTTTTCATGACACATTCTAATGTATTATGTTTTTATAATGTTTTCATGACACATACTAATGTATTATGTTTTTATCATGTTTTCATGACACATACTAATGTATGATGTTTTTATCATGTTTTCATGACACATACTAATGTATGATGTTTTATCATGTTTTCATGACACATACTAATGTATGATGTTTTTTCATGTTTTCATGACACCTACTAATGTATTATGTTTTTATCATGTTTTCATGACACATACTAATGTATGATGTTTTTATCATGTTTTCATGACACATACTAATGTATGATGTTTTTATCATGTTTTCATGACACATACTAATGTATTATGTTTTCATCATGTTTTCATGACACATACTAATGTATGATGTTTTTATCATGTTTTCATGACACATACTAATGTATGATGTTTTATCATGTTTTCATGACACATACTAATGTATGATGTTTTATTATGTTTTCATGACACATACTAATGTATGATGTATTTTCATGTTTTCATGACACATTCTAATGTATTATGTTTTTTCATGTTTTCATGACACATACTAATGTATGATGTTTTTTTCATGTTTTCATGACACATTCTAATGTATGATGTTTCATCATGTTTTCATGACACATACTAATGTATGATGTTTTTATCATGTTTTCATGACACATACTAATGTATGATGTTTTTATCATGTTTTCATGACACATTCTAATGTATGATGTTTCATCCTGTTTTCATGACACATACTAATGTATGATGTTTTTATCATGTTTTCATGACACATACTAATGTATGATGTTTTATCAGGTTTTCATGACACATTCTAATGTATGATGTTTTTTCATGTTTTTCATGACACATACTAATGTATTATGTTTTCATCATGTTTTCATGACACATACTAATGTATGATGTTTTTATCTTGTTTCCATGACACATACTAATGTATGATGTTTTTACCATGTTTTCATGACACATACTAATGTATGATGTTTTATCATGTTTTCATGACACATACTAATGTATGATGTTTTATCATGTTTTCATGACACATACTAATGTATTATGTTTTTATCATGTTTTCTTGACACATACTAATGTATGATGTTTTTATCATGTTTTCATGTCACATACTGATGTATGATGTTTTTATCATGTTTTCATGACACATTCTAATGTATGATGTTTCATCATGTTTTCATGACACATACTAATGTATGATGTTTTATCATGCTTTCATGACACATACTAATGTATGATGTTTTTTCATGTTTTCATGACACATACTAATGTATGATGTTTTTATCATGTTTTCATGACACATACTAATGTATGATATTTTATCATGTTTTCATGACACATACTAATGTATGATGTTTTTTAATGTTTTCATGACACATACTAATGTATTATGTTTTTATCATGTTTTCATGACACATATTAATGTATGATGTTTTTATCATGTTTTCATGATATATACTAATGTATGATGTTTTTATCATGTTTTCATAGCACATACTAATGTATGATGTTTGATCATGTTTTCATGACACATACTAATGAATGATGTTTTTTCATGTTTTCATGACACATTCTAATGTATTATGTTTTCATCATGTTTTCATGACACATACTAATGTATGATGTTTTTGTCATGTTTTCATGACACATACTAATGTATGATGTTTTTTCATGTTTTCATGACACATACTAATGAATGATGTTTTTCATGTTTTCATGACACATTCTAATGTATTATGTTTTCATCATGTTTTCATGACACATACTATTGTATGATGTTTTATCATGTTTTCATGACACATACTAATGTATGATGTTTTATCATGTTTTCATGACACATACTGATGTATTATGTTTTTATCATGTTTTCATGACACATACTAATGTATGATGTTTTTATTATGTTTTCATGACATATTCTAATGTATGATGTTTTTATCATGTTTTCATGACACATACTAATGTATGATGTTTTTATCATGTTTTCATGACACATACTATTGCATGATGTTTTATCATGTTTTCATGACACATACTAATGTATGATGTTTTTTCATGTTTTCATAACACATTCTAATGTATTATGTTTTTATCATGTTTTCATGACACATACTAATGTGTGATGTTTTTGTCATGTTTTCATGACACATTCTAATGTATGATGTTTGTATCATGTTTTCATGACACATACTAATGTATGATGTTTTTATCACGTTTTCATGACACATACTAATGCATGATGTTTTATCATGTTTTCATGACACATACTAATGTATGATGTTTTTTCATGTTTTCATGACACATTCTAATGTATTATGTTTTTATCATGTTTTCATGACACATACTAATGTATGATGTTTTTATCATGTTTTCATGACACATACTAATGTATGATGTTTTTATCATGTTTCCATGACATACTAATGTATGATGTTTTATCATGATTTCATGACACATTCTAATGTATGATGTTTTATCATGTTTTCATGACACATACTAATGTATGATGTATTTTCATGTTTTCATGAAACATTCTAATGTATTATGTTTTTTCATGTTTTCATGACACATACTAATGTATGATGTTTTTATCATGTTTTCATGACACATACTAATGTATGATGTTTTTATCATGTTTTCATGACACATACTGATGTATGATGTTTTTATCATGTTTTCATGACACATTCTAATGTATGATGTTTCATCATGTTTTCATGACACATACTAATGTATGATGTTTTATCATGCTTTCATGACACATACTAATGTATGATTTTTATCATGTTTTCATGACACATTTTAATGTATTATGTTTTTATAATGTTTTCATGACACATACTACTGTATTATGTTTTTATCATGTTTTCATGACACATACTAATGTATGATGTTTTTATCATGTTTTCATGACACATACAGGTGCTGGCCAGTAAATTAGAATATCATCAAAAGGTTGAAAATATTTCAGTAATTCCATTCAAAATGTGAAACTTGTACATTATATTCATGCAATGCACACAGACCAATGTATTTCCAATGTTCATTACATTTAAATTTGATATTCATAAGTGACAACTAATGAAAACTCCAAATTTGGTATCTCAAAAAATTAGAATATTCTGAAAAGGCTGAATATAGAAGACACCTGCTGCCACTCTAATCAGCTGATTTACTCAAAACACCTGCAAAGGCTTTTAAAAGGTCCCTCAGTCTATTTTTGAAGGCACCACAATCATGGGGAAGACTTCTGACTTAACAGCTGTCCAAAAGACAATCATTGACACCTTGCACAAGGAGGGCAAGACACAAAAGGTGATTGCTAAAGAAGCTGGCTGTTCGCAGAGCTCTGTGTCCAAGCACATTAACAGACAGGCGAAGGGACGGAAAAAATGTGGTAGAAAAAAGTGTACAAGCTCTAGGGATAACCGCACCCTGCAGAGAATTGTGACGACAAACCCATTCAAAAATGTGGGGGAGATCCACAAAGAGTGGACTGCAGCTGGAGTCAGCGCTTCAAGAACCACCACGAGGAGACTCATGAAAGACATGGGATTCAGGTGTCGCATTCCGTGTGTCAAGCCACTCTTGAACATGAAACAGCGCAAGAAGCGTCTCGCCTGGGCCAAGGACAAAAAGGACTGGACTGATGCTGAGTGGTCCAAAGTTATGTTTTCTGATGAAAGCAAGTTCTGCATTTCCTTTGGAAATCAAGGACCCAGAGTCTGGAGGAAGAGCGGAGAAGCACAGAATCCACGTTGCATGAGGTCCAGTGTAAAGTTTCCACCGTCAGTGATGGTGTGGGGTGCCATGTCATCTGCCGGTGTTGGCCCACTCTGTTTCCTGAGGTCCAGGGTCAATGCAGCCGTCTACCAGGAAGTTTTAGAGCACTTCATGCTTCCTGCTGCTGACCAACTTTATGGGGATGCAGACTTCACCTTTCAACAGGACTTGGCACCTGCACACAGTGCCAAAACCACCAGCACCTGGTTCAAGGACCATGGTATCCCTGTCCTTGATTGGCCAGCAAACTCGCCTGACCTTAACCCCATAGAAAATCTATGGGGTATTGTGAAGCGGAGGATGCAATACGCTAGACCCAACAATGCAGAGGAGCTGAAGACGACTATCAGAGCAACCTGGGCTCTCATAACACCTGAGCAGTGCCACAGACTGATCGAGTCCATGCCACGCCGCATTACTGCAGTTATTGAGGCAAAAGGAGCCCCGACTAAGTATTGAGTGCTATACATGCACATTCTTTTCATGTTCATTCTTTTCAGTTGGCCAACATTAGAGAAACAAACATTTTTTCATTGGCCTTTAGAATATTCTAATTTTCTGAGATACCAGATTTGATGTTTTCATTGGTTGTCACCTATAAATATCAAAATTAAACGTAATAAACATCGGAAATACATTGGTCTGTGTGCATTGCATGAATATAATGTACAAGTTTCACGTTTTGAATGGACTTACTGAAATATTTTCAACCTTTTGATGATATTCTAATTTACTGGCCAGCACCTGTACTAATGCATGATGTTTTATCATGTTTTCATGACACATACTAATGTATGATGTTTTTTCATGTTTTCATGACACATACTAATGTATTATGTTTTTATCATGTTTTCATGACACATACTAATGTATGATGTTTTTATCATGTTTTCATGACACATACTAATGTATGATGTTTTTATCATGTTTTCATGACATATACTAATGTATGATGTTTTTATCATGTTTTCATAGCACATACTAATGTATGATGTTTGATCATGTTTTCCTGACACATACTAATGAATGATGTTTTTTCATGTTTTCATGACACATTCTAATGTATTATGTTTTCATGACACATACTAATGTATGATGTTTTTGTCATGTTTTCATGACACATACTAATGTATGATGTTTTATCATGTTTTCATGACACATACTAATTGTTACGGCTCCAGTTTAGGATCCGGGCACAGGTAATTAAATGAAGGTAAAAGGAGTGGGAGGAGTCATAGGGCTGTTAAATAACAATATCTTTTAATAACATAAAAGGAGGAACTATAACCGCCTCACAGGATAATACCAGTTACACAAAGGGAAAAAGGGCTGGGGAACAAGCCCCAGGAATAAAATACAACAAAATATACCAAGCTTTCTGGTTTAGCTGGAACCTCTAAAACTTTACAAATTAAAGGCTGGTGTTCTACACCTCTGGATCTAGATAAACAAATCAAATAAACGAAACTATAACCACCGTCTGTCTAGCGTAGGACCTCTAAAACACGCACACTATTCGATTACAGTCGGACACGGAAATCAACGGGAGTGAGGAGCAGGGAGACAACCCATGGGTAAGAGTTGCTCCCCGAACAGCTGATCCCGCGTCATCTTTATCCTCTCCGGCACAGCTGACATAATCAGTCCTCATCTCATGCAGCTGGACTCTCCGCGCTTCGACCAGGGTTCCTGGATGACGACACTGCCACAAGTTCATTTTGAGGGAATCCCCGACGTCGCCATGGAGACGAGACGCTCTTCCTGGTTCTCACGCGCCGACAGGTTTCTTCCGCTATGCCGCTCCACAAGGAGTATGCCATAAAAAAAAAATGAAATACAATAATAACCACAAGCACTTACAGGCCCCACTGAATAGGGGACGTAACACTTCCCCCTGTCAAACAAAGTTGTTCCTAGAACAACTTACTCACACCATCCACACTTATCTGTTGAACGTTCAACTCCTAGATAAGCAGTCAGCAATAACGTTCTCAGCGCCCACCTTATGGTTGATTTCTAGGTTAAACTCCTGCAACAACAAAGCCCATCTCATCAGCCTGTGATTTTGGTTAAACATGCGATCTAAAAACGTCAAGGGGTTATGATCAGTATAAACTCTTAACAGTTTTGCACTGGAACCAACATAGACATGAAAATGACGCAATGCCATGATCAAAGCAAGGGTTTCTTTTTCAATGGTGGAATAACGGCTTTGGCATGAACTGAACTTCTTTGAGAAATAGGCGACTGGATGATCTATTAAGTCATCATCAGCCTGGAGAAGAACAGCTCCGGCTCCAACCTGGCTGGCATCAACTTCTAGAGAGAAAGGTTTAGACAAGTCGGGAGCTTTTAGAATGGGTGCACTGGTTAATAATGACTTACAGGACGTGAATGCATGCTGGGCCTCTTTGCTCCACATAAAAGGGACCTTGGTACTCAATAGATCTGTTAACGGGGCTACCACAGATGCAAAGTTCTGACAAAAACAGCGGTAATAACCAACCATTCCTAAAAAACGTCTCAACTCTCTTCTGTTTCTAGGGTCAGGGAAATCCATGATAGCCTGGGTTTTGTCCTTCAGCATACAAACCCTACCGTGCCCGACTTCTTTACCTAAATATGAGATCGTCGCCTTTACAAACTCACATTTAGAAAGGTTAATGGTTAAACGTGCAGCTTTCAAGCAGTTGAACAACTCTGTAAGGGTTGTGACATGTTCAGTCCATGATGCCGCATGGACAACAATGTCATCCAAATAAGCACTACAGTTCACAAGGTTAGAAGTTATCATGTTAATTAACCTTTGGAAGGTCGCAGGCGCATTCTTCATCCCAAATGGCATGACATTGTATTGGAGGAACTCATCAGGGGTAACAAACGCAGAGACATCCGAAGCCCTTTTACTTAACGGGACTTGCCAGTAGCCTTTTAACAGGTCAATCTTGGTCACAAAACTAGACATACCCACTCTGTCGATACAGTCATCAATACGTGGGAGCGGATAAGAATCGGCAACTGTTACAGCATTTATTTTCCTGTAATCTGTAATAAGTCTAGGTGAGCCGTCAGGTTTTTTCTCAATCAAACAAGGCGAACTCCATGGACTATAACTGGGGACAGCTAATTCATTTTGCAACAGGTAATCAGTTTCTTGTTTCATTAAGGCACGTTTCTCAGGACTGGCCCTGTACGGATGCTGTTTAATAGGGGTGTTCGTTAATAGTGTAATTTCGTGTTGGCATACATTAGTTACTGTTGGAGTGTCCGAAAATAAATCCAAATTAGCATTTATTAACGCTAGTATATCACCCCGCTGTTCCGGTGGTAAATGCGATAACTTATCATCTAGAGTAAGCAACGCCTGTGAGTTCTTCAATCGGGGACTCACGACCCCAATGGAACTTTGTCTTAACTCTTCCTGAGGTTCGATGGCCAGGGGGGAAACAGCTGCGCACACTGGTAACTCTCCGGACACCTCCTGAGTTGGAGAAAGATAAGGTTTCAAGAGGTTGCCATGACAAACCCTAACAGAGTGCTTTCTACCAGGAGTATTTATCTTGTAAGTGTTCTCGCTTACTTTACCACTAACCACAAATGGACCGTCAAAACGTACCGACAATGAGTCTCCAGTGACAGGCTTTAACATTAATACCTGGTCACCTGGTTGAAACTCCCGCAAACTTGCCTTTTTATCAAAGTGAGCTTTCATGTTTACCTGTGCCTCCTGCAAGTGTTTACGAGCCACTTCATTGGCCAAATGCAGTCGTGATCTGAAGGACTTAACATATTTGTTGACATTCACCTTCTTTGCACTCTCGGTTTGCAAGAAATTTTCCTTCAACGCTTGCAACGGACCTCTAGGTGAGTGACCAAAAACCAGCTGAGACGGACTGAATCCCAATGATTCTTGTGAGGCTTCTCTTGACGCAAACAGTAGGAAAGGTAAACCTTCATCCCACTGTTCTTTTGAACTGTAACAGTACTTTCGCAACATGCTCTTTAAGGTTTGGTGCCACCTTTCTAACGCTCCCTGCGACTCTGGATGGTAGGCTGAAGACATTACATGCTGGATCCCTAATGTTTGGGTCACCTTTTTAAATAGCTCAGATTTAAAGTTAGAGCCTTGGTCTGTCTGTAACACTCTCGGAAGGCCAAAGAGTGAAAAGAAATTAGTTAGAGCTCTGATAACTGATTTAGTTGTAATGGAGGCCAGCGGTATTGCTTCAGGGAATCGGCTAGCGGTACACATTATAGTTAACAAGTACTTTTTTCCAGACTTGGTACGAGGCAACGGACCAACACAGTCAACTATTATGTGGTCAAACGGGTTCCCTATTACGGGAATTGGAGTTAAAGGGATTGGCTTTAAAGGTTGGTTTGGCTTTCCCACCATTTGACATGTATGACATGTCATACAAAATCGAGCAACATCCTTCTTCATACCAGGCCAAAAGAAGTGATCAAGGAGAGCCTGATAAGTTTTACGTATCCCAAAATGACCCGACCAACGGCTTTCATGTGCTAGAGCAAGAACTTGATGTCTGTAACATTCCGGAATTACAATCTGGTTAACACTAACACTTGGGGAAGTTAACTGTTTTGGATTTACCCACCGTCTCATTAAGAGATCGTTCTCCACATAGTAACCAGAGGACGTGTCATCTGTGTTAGCCACAGCCTCAAAACATTTGCTTAGTGTTTTGTCATTTTTCTGCTCCAATCTCAAGGTCGAGCGAGAAACTACACGTTTGGTTGGACTATCTTTAATGTTTTGTACTTCGGTTTCTACTGAACTGCTTTCTTCAGACAGTTCATGTAGGGGAGAACTGAAGTCTGCTTCTTCAAACAAAGAGGATACATTCATGAGATCATCACCGCTTTTAACTGCCCCTGCTCTTGTGACAACACATGAGGGGGAGATACCGGGGGGTGGATTTACACAAGTTAAGGTCTGAGGTTGGGTTATGACTTGTGGGACAGGAATTACAGCGCCCCCTGCAATGTCATTTCCTAGTAACATGTGGACCCCGGCCACAGGCAACGTCTTGCATACAGCCACTTTAAACTTTCCTGTGACCAGTTCACTCTTCAAATTGACCTCATGCACAGGACACGAAATAACATCAGAGGACAAACCTCTCAAAAGTACTGAAACATTTGTACAACTGGAAACATTAAAAGGAAGCACATACTCTAAAATCAGTGTCTGCGAGGCTCCTGTGTCCCTCAGTGTTTCAATTTGCACTGAGTCTGAGTCATTCTCACCCACATGGACTGTGCCTTTGAACACAAACGGATCAAATCCCCTATCTCTGCTTTGCACATGCCCCTTGAATGCAGTTTCTGCAATAAAACCAACTTCTCTCTGGGATACATCTTTCTTACTCTTTAAGATTAGACAGTTCTTCACAATGTGACCCAACTTATGACAATAGAAACATCGTGGCTGTGAATTTCCACTGCTCACTCCGGGCGTCCTCTGTCTGACGTCCTGGGGTTTTACATTGGTAGGCCTGTTCTCAATCTTTATACGATGAGTCAGCATAAACTCATCTGCCAAAACTGCAGCAGCAGATAAGGTATGTACCTTTTGTTCGTTTAAATACAGAACAATCTTCTCTGGAAGACACCTTTTGAACTCTTCCAGTAAAACAAGCTCTCGTAACTCAGTCAGACTAATCACTTTTGACGCCATAACCCATTTATCAAACAAAATGCTTTTCTCTCTGGAAAATTCTACATATGTCTGCTCCTCGTCCCGTTTCCTAAGAGATCTGAACTTTTGCCGATAGGCTTCAGGAACCAGCTCATATGCCTGCAAAACTGCTTCTTTTACACGGTCATAGTCAGAAAAATCATGCACAGACAAAGCTGACATTACCTCTTGAGCCTTGCCTGTCAGTTTGCATTGTAACAGCAGAGTCCACACTTCCTGCGGCCAACTGAGTGAAGTAGCAATGCGCTCAAATGCGGCGAAGTAGCTGTCCACTTCGGCCTCACGGAAAGGTGGTACCAGCATCATGCACTTCCCGACGTCAATCTGGTCTGCAGCAGTCGTCAGCCCTTTAGTCGTCTGATCAGCTCTTCTGCTCGGCAGCTGCGCCTGAACCTCCAGCTCCAGTCGTTTCAGCTTTATTCTGGTGTCTGCCTCAAGTTCCAATTTCCTCATTTCGAAGTCTCTTTCACGTTGTTTATTCTCTGCCTCCTGCTTCAGGCGAGCCAAACGATATTGAAAGTGGGCGTGGTCAAGAGAATCGCTCCTCGAACCTGGAGAATCCGGGTCAAATCGTGGGAGAGTTGGTGGAGGAGAGTGACGGTCCTCACCCCTTTCAGGGGCCCTCATCCCGTCGGCCGCATCCTCTGTCGCACCACACGCCTCAGCAATGTCCTCCTCTTTACCTTCAACATTGTCCTCACTCTGAAAAGGCAAGACAGCAAGATCACTCAGGGGTGACAGCAGCTTCCTCCGCTCCATCACAGACAGAACCTCCTCCTTCAGGGCGTTCTTCAGCATGTGCTGAACCCCAGTGAGACCCAAGTAAGCAGCTACTTCTAATAAATCTTGCTTACGACACTCTTCCAGTTGTCCACGTGAAGGCGCCCTCATGAAGGTTTCCACGTCGAAGCTAGACATGATCACAAAAAAGAAATTATTACAAACAACCCCACAACGAAACCCCACTTTGTTACTGAGGGTAACTGTTATATGTAACCGACAGATCCCGGACGAGCCCCCACTTTGTTACGGCTCCAGTTTAGGATCCGGGCACAGGTAATTAAATGAAGGTAAAAGGAGTGGGAGGAGTCATAGGGCTGTTAAATAACAATATCTTTTAATAACATAAAAGGAGGGACTATAACCGCCTCACAGGATAATACCAGTTACACAAAGGGAAAAAGGGCTGGGGAACCAGCCCCAGGAATAAAATACAACAAAATATACCAAGCTTTCTGGTTTAGCTGGAACCTCTAAAACTTTACAAATTAAAGGCTGGTGTTCTACACCTCTGGATCTAGATAAACAAATCAAATAAACGAAACTATAACCACCGTCTGTCTAGCGTAGGACCTCTAAAACACGCACACGATTCGATTACAGTCGGACACGGAACTCAACGGGAGTGAGGAGCAGGGAGACAACCCATGGGTAAGAGTTGCTCCCCGAACAGCTGATCCCGCGTCATCTTTATCCTCTCCGGCACAGCTGACATAATCAGTCCTCATCTCGTGCAGCTGGACTCTCCGCGCTTCGACCAGGGTTCCTGGATGACGACACTGCCACAAGTTCATTTTGAGGGAATCCCCGACGTCGCCATGGAGACGAGACGCTCTTCCTGGTTCTCAGGCGCCGACAGGTTCCTTCCGCTATGCCGCTCCACAAGGAGTATGCCATAAAAAAAATGAAATACAATAATAACCACAAGCAATTACAGGCCCCACTGAATAGGGGACGTAACACTAATGAATGATGTTTTTAATGTTTTCATGACACATTCTAATCTATTATGTTTTCATCATGTTTTCATGACACATACTAATGTATAATGTTTTTGTCATGTTTTCATGACACATACTAATGTATGATGTTTTTTTCATGTTTTCATGACACATACTAATGTATGATGTTTTATCATGTTTTCATGACACATACTAATGTATGATGTTTTTATTATGTTTTCATGACACATTCTAATGTATGATGTTTTTATCATGTTTTCATGACACATACTAATGTATGATGTTTTTACCATGTTTTCATGACACATACTAATGTATAATGTTTTATCAGGTTTTCATGACACATACTAATGTATGATGTTTTTTCATGTTTTCATGACACATACTAATGTATGATTTTTTATCATGTTTTCATGACACATACTGATGTATTATGTTTTTATCATGTTTTCATGACACATTCTAATGTATGATGTTTTATCATGTTTTCATGACACATACTAATGTATGATGTTTTATCATGTTTTCATGACACATACTAAGCTATGATGTTTTTATCATGTTTTCATGACACATACTAATGTATGATGTTTTTATCATGTTTTCATGACACATACTGATGTATTTTGTTTTTATCATGTTTTCATGACATATTCTAATGTATGATGTTTTATCATGTTTTCATGACACATACTAATGTATGATGTTTTATCATGTTTTCATGACACATACTGATGTATTATGTTTTTATCATGTTTTCATGACACATACTAATGTATGATGTTGTTTCATGTTTTCATGACACATTCTAATGTATTATGTTTTTATCATGTTTTCCTGACACATACTAATGTATGATGTTTTATCATGTTTTCATGACACATACTAATGTATGATGTTTTTTCATGTTTTCATGACACATTCTAATGTATTATGTTTTTATCATGTTTTCATGACACATACTAATGTATGATGTTTTTATCTTGTTTTCATGACACATACTAATGTATAATGTTTTCATCATGTTTTCATGACACATACTAATGTATGATGTTTTATCATGTTTTCATGAAACATACTAATGTATGATGTTTTTTCATGTTTTCATGACACATTCTAATGTATTATGTTTTTATCATGTTTTCATGACACATACTACTGTATGATGTTTTATCATGTTTTCATGACACATACTAATGTATGATGTTTTTGTCATGTTTTCATGACACATACTAATGTATGATGTTTTTATCTTGTTTTCATGACACATACTAATGTATGATGTTTTATCATGTTTTCATGACACATACTAATGTATGATGTTTTTTCATGTTTTCATGACACATTCTAATGTATTATGTTTTTATCATGTTTTCATGACACATACTACTGTATGATGTTTTTATCATGTTTTCATGACACATACTAATGTATGATGTTTTATCATGTTTTCATGACACATACTAATGAATGATGTTTTTTCATGTTTTCATGACACATTCTAATGTATTATGTTTTCATCATGTTTTCGTGACACATACTAATGAGTGATGTTTTTGTCATGTTTTCATGACACATACTAATGTATGATGTTTTTATCTTGTTTTCATGACACATACTAATGTATGATGTTTTATCATGTTTTCATGACACATACTAATGTATGATGTTTTTATTATGTTTTCATGACACATTCTAATGTATGATGTTTGTATCATGTTTTCATGACACATACTAATGTATGATGTTTTTGTTCATGTTTTCATGACACATACTAATGTATGATGTTTTATCATGTTTTCATGACACATACTAATGTATGATGTTTTTTCATGTTTTCATGACACATTCTAATGTATTATGTTTTTATCATGTTTTCATGACACATACTAATGTATGATGTTTTTATCATGTTTTCATGACACATACTAATGTATGATGTTTTTATCTTGTTTCCATGACACATACTAATGTATGATGTTTTTGTTCATGTTTTCATGACACATACTAATGTATGATGTTTTATCATGTTTTCATGACACATACTAATGTATGATGTTTTTTCATGTTTTCATGACACATTCTAATGTATTATGTTTTTATCATGTTTTCATGACACATACTAATGTATGATGTTTTCATCATGTTTTCATGACACATACTAATGTATGATGTTTTTATCTTGTTTCCATGACACATACTAATGTATGATGTTTTTATCATGTTTTCATGACACATACTAATGTATGATGTTTTATCATGTTTTCATGACACATTCTAATGTATTATGTTTTTATCATGTTTTCATGACACATACTAATGTATGATGTATTTTCATGTTTTCATGACACATTCTAATGTATTATGTTTTTTTCATGTTTTCATGACACATACTAATGTATGTTTTTATCATGTTTTCATGACACACAATAATGTATGATGTTTTTATCATGTTTTCATGACACATACTAATGTATGATGTTTTTTTCATGTTTTCATGACACATTCTAATGTATGATGTTTCATCATGTTTTCATGACACATATTAATGTATGATGTTTTTATCATGTTTTCATGACACATACTAATGTATGATGTTTTTATCATGTTTTCATGACACATTCTAATGTATGATGTTTCATCATGTTTTCATGACACATACTAATGTATGATGTTTTTATCATGTTTTCATGACACATTCTAATGTATGATGTTTTTATCATTTTTTCATGACACATACTAATGTATGATGTTTTTATCATGTTTTCATGACACATACTAATGTATGATATTTTATCATGTTTTCATGACACATACTAATGTATGATGTTTTTTCATGTTTTCATGACACATTCTAATGTATTATGTTTTTATCATGTTTTCATGACACATACTAATGTATGATGTTTTTATCATGTTTTCATGACACATACTAATGTATGATGTTTTTATCTTGTTTCCATGACACATACTAATGTATGATGTTTTATCATGTTTTCATTACACATACTAATGTATGATGTTTTATCATGTTTTCATGACACATACTAATGTATGATGTTTTTTCATGTTTTCATGACACATTCTAATGTATTATGTTTTTATCATGTTTTCATGACACATACTAATGTATGATGTTTTTTCATGTTTTCATGACACATTCTAATGTATTATGTTTTTATCATGTTTTCATGACACATACTAATGTATGATGTTTTCATCATGTTTTCATGACACATACTAATGTATGATGTTTTTATCTTGTTTCCATGACACATACTAATGTATGATGTTTTTATCATGTTTTCATGACACATACTAATGTATGATGTTTTATCATGTTTTCATGACACATTCTAATGTATTATGTTTTTATCATGTTTTCATGACACATACTAATGTATGATGTATTTTCATGTTTTCATGACACATTCTAATGTATTATGTTTTTTTCATGTTTTCATGACACATACTAATGTATGTTTTTATCATGTTTTCATGACACACAATAATGTATGATGTTTTTATCATGTTTTCATGACACATACTAATGTATGATGTTTTTTTCATGTTTTCATGACACATTCTAATGTATGATGTTTCATCATGTTTTCATGACACATATTAATGTATGATGTTTTTATCATGTTTTCATGACACATACTAATGTATGATGTTTTTATCATGTTTTCATGACACATTCTAATGTATGATGTTTCATCATGTTTTCATGACACATACTAATGTATGATGTTTTTATCATGTTTTCATGACACATTCTAATGTATGATGTTTTTATCATTTTTTCATGACACATACTAATGTATGATGTTTTTATCATGTTTTCATGACACATACTAATGTATGATATTTTATCATGTTTTCATGACACATACTAATGTATGATGTTTTTTCATGTTTTCATGACACATTCTAATGTATTATGTTTTTATCATGTTTTCATGACACATACTAATGTATGATGTTTTTATCATGTTTTCATGACACATACTAATGTATGATGTTTTTATCTTGTTTCCATGACACATACTAATGTATGATGTTTTATCATGTTTTCATTACACATACTAATGTATGATGTTTTATCATGTTTTCATGACACATACTAATGTATGATGTTTTTTCATGTTTTCATGACACATTCTAATGTATTATGTTTTTATCATGTTTTCATGACACATACTAATGTATGATGTTTTATCATGTTTTCATGACACATACTAAGGTATGATGTTTTTATCATGTTTTCATGACACATACTAATGTATGATTTTTTTTATCATGTTTTCATGACACATACTGATGTATTTTGTTTTTATCATGTTTTCATGACATATTCTAATGTATGATGTTTTATCATGTTTTCATGACACATACTAATGTAAGATGTTTTATCATGTTTTCACGACACATACTAATGTATGATGTTTTATCATGTTTTCATGACACATACCGATGTATTATGTTTTTATCATGTTTTCATGACACATACTAATGTATGATGTTTTATCATGTTTTCATGACACATACTAATGTATGATGTTTTATCATGTTTTCCTGACACATACTAATGTATGATGTTTTTTCATGTTTTCATGACACATACTAATGTATGATGTTTTTATCATGTTTTCATGACACATACTAATGTATGATGTTTTATCATGTTTTCATGACACATACTAATGTATGATGTTTTATCATGTTTTCATGACACATTCTAATGTATTATGTTTTTATCATGTTTTCATGACACATACTAATGTATGATGTTTTTATCATGTTTTCATGACACATACTGATGTATTATGTTTTCATCATGTTTTGATGACACATTCTAATGTATGATGTTTTATCATGTTTTCATGACACATACTAATGTATGATGTTTTTATTATGTTTTCATGACACATTCTGATGTATTATGTTTTTATCATGCTTTCATGACACATACTAATGTATGATGTTTTTATCATGTTTTCATGACACATACTAATGCATGATGTTTTTATCATGTTTTCATGACACATACTAATGTATGATGTTTTATCATGTTTTCATGACACATACTAATGTATGATGTTTTTATCATGTTTTCATGACACATACTGATGTATTATGTTTTCATCATGTTTTCATGACACATTCTAATGTATGATGTTTTATCATGTTTTCATGACACATACTAATGTATGATGTTTTTATTATGTTTTCATGACACATTCTGATGTATTATGTTTTTATCATGCTTTCATGACACATACTAATGTATGATGTTTTTATCATGTTTTCATGACACATACTAATGTATGATGTTTTTATCATGTTTTCATGACACATTCTAATGTATGATGATTCATCATGTTTTCATGACACATACTAATGTATGATGTTTTATCATGTTTTCATGACACATACTAATTTATGATGTTTTTATCGTTTTTTCATGACACATACTAATGTATGATGTTTTTATCATGTTTTCATGACACATACTAATGTATGATAGTTTATCATGTTTTCATGACACATACTAATGTATGATGTTTTTATCATGTTTTCATGACACATACTAATGTATGATGTTTTTATCATGTTTTCATGACATACTAATGTATGATGTTTTTATCATGTTTTCATAACACATACTAATATATGATGTTTTATCATGTTTTCATGACACATACTAATGAATGATGTTTTTTCATGTTTTCATGACACATTCTAATGTATTATGTTTTCATCATGTTTTCAAGACACATACTAATGTATGATGTTTTTGTCATGTTTTCATGACACATACTAATGTATGATGTTTTTATCATGTTTTCATGACACATACTAATGTATGATTTTTTATCATGTTTTCATGACACATACTAATGTATGATGTTTTTATATCATGTTTTCATGACACATTCTAATGTATGATGTTTCATCATGTTTTCATGACCCATACTAATGTATGATGTTTTTATCATGTTTTTATGACACATACTAATGTATGATGTTTTTATCATGTTTTCATGACACATACTAATGTATGATAGTTCATCATGTTTTCATGACACATGTATGATGTTTTTATCATGTTTTCATGACACATACTAATGTATGATGTTTTTATCATGTTTTCATGACACATACTAATGTATGATAGTTCATCATGTTTTCATGACACATGTATGATGTTTTTATCATGTTTTCATAACACATACTAATATATGATGTTTTATCATGTTTTCATGACACATACTAATGAATGATGTTTTTTCATGTTTTCATGACACATTCTAATGTATTATGTTTTCATCATGTTTTCATGACACATACTAATGTATGATGTTTTTATCATGTTTTCATGACACATACTAATGTATGATGTTTTTATCATGTTTTCATGACACATTGTAATGTATGATGTTTCATCATGTTTTCATGACACATACTAATGTATGATGTTTTTATCATGTTTTCATGACACATTCTAATGTATGATGTTTTTATCATTTTTTCATGACACATACTAATGTATGATGTTTTTATCATGTTTTCATGACACATACTAATGTATGATATTTTATCATGTTTTCATGACACATACTAATGTATGATGTTTTTTCATGTTTTCATGACACATTCTAATGTATTATGTTTTTATCATGTTTTCATGACACATACTAATGTATGATGTTTTTATCATGTTTTCATGACACATACTAATGTATGATGTTTTTATCTTGTTTCCATGACACATACTAATGTATGATGTTTTATCATGTTTTCATTACACATACTAATGTATGATGTTTTATCATGTTTTCATGACACATACTAATGTATGATGTTTTTTCATGTTTTCATGACACATTCTAATGTATTATGTTTTTATCATGTTTTCATGACACATACTAATGTATGATGTTTCATCATGTTTTCATGACACATACTAAGGTATGATGTTTTTATCATGTTTTCATGACACATACTAATGTATGATTTTTTTTATCATGTTTTCATGACACATACTGATGTATTTTGTTTTTATCATGTTTTC
This sequence comes from Nothobranchius furzeri, assembly GCF_043380555.1. Classification (NCBI taxonomy): domain Eukaryota; kingdom Metazoa; phylum Chordata; class Actinopteri; order Cyprinodontiformes; family Nothobranchiidae; genus Nothobranchius; species Nothobranchius furzeri. The sequence continues at coordinate 60,756,175 of NC_091756.1, read as the reverse complement.
ATGACATATTCTAATGTATGATGTTTTATCATGTTTTCATGACACATACTAATGTAAGATGTTTTATCATGTTTTCACGACACATACTAATGTATGATGTTTTATCATGTTTTCATGACACATAGCGATGTATTATGTTTTTATCATGTTTTCATGACACATACTAATGTATGATGTTTTATCATGTTTTCATGACACATACTAATGTATGATGTTTTATCATGTTTTCCTGACACATACTAATGTATGATGTTTTTTCATGTTTTCATGACACATACTAATGTATGATGTTTTTATCATGTTTTCATGACACATACTAATGTATGATGTTTTATCATGTTTTCATGACACATACTAATGTATGATGTTTTATCATGTTTTCATGACACATTCTAATGTATTATGTTTTTATCATGTTTTCATGACACATACTAATGTATGATGTTTTTATCATGTTTTCATGACACATACTGATGTATTATGTTTTCATCATGTTTTCATGACACATTCTAATGTATGATGTTTTATCATGTTTTCATGACACATACTAATGTATGATGTTTTTATTATGTTTTCATGACACATTCTGATGTATTATGTTTTTATCATGCTTTCATGACACATACTAATGTATGATGTTTTTATCATGTTTTCATGACACATACTAATGCATGATGTTTTTATCATGTTTTCATGACACATACTAATGTATGATGTTTTATCATGTTTTCATGACACATACTAATGTATGATGTTTTTATCATGTTTTCATGACACATACTGATGTATTATGTTTTCATCATGTTTTCATGACACATTCTAATGTATGATGTTTTATCATGTTTTCATGACACATACTAATGTATGATGTTTTTATTATGTTTTCATGACACATTCTGATGTATTATGTTTTTATCATGCTTTCATGACACATACTAATGTATGATGTTTTTATCATGTTTTCATGACACATACTAATGTATGATGTTTTTATCATGTTTTCATGACACATTCTAATGTATGATGTTTCATCATGTTTTCATGACACATACTAATGTATGATGTTTTATCATGTTTTCATGACACATACTAATTTATGATGTTTTTATCGTTTTTTCATGACACATACTAATGTATGATGTTTTTATCATGTTTTCATGACACATTCTAATGTATGATGATTCATCATGTTTTCATGACACATACTAATGTATGATGTTTTATCATGTTTTCATGACACATACTAATTTATGATGTTTTTATCGTTTTTTCATGACACATACTAATGTATGATGTTTTTATCATGTTTTCATGACACATACTAATGTATGATAGTTTATCATGTTTTCATGACACATACTAATGTATGATGTTTTTATCATGTTTTCATGACACATACTAATGTATGATGTTTTTATCATGTTTTCATGACATACTAATGTATGATGTTTTTATCATGTTTTCATAACACATACTAATATATGATGTTTTATCATGTTTTCATGACACATACTAATGAATGATGTTTTTTCATGTTTTCATGACACATTCTAATGTATTATGTTTTCATCATGTTTTCAAGACACATACTAATGTATGATGTTTTTGTCATGTTTTCATGACACATACTAATGTATGATGTTTTTATCATGTTTTCATGACACATACTAATGTATGATTTTTTATCATGTTTTCATGACACATACTAATGTATGATGTTTTTATATCATGTTTTCATGACACATTCTAATGTATGATGTTTCATCATGTTTTCATGACCCATACTAATGTATGATGTTTTTATCATGTTTTTATGACACATACTAATGTATGATGTTTTTATCATGTTTTCATGACACATACTAATGTATGATAGTTCATCATGTTTTCATGACACATGTATGATGTTTTTATCATGTTTTCATGACACATACTAATGTATGATGTTTTTATCATGTTTTCATGACACATACTAATGTATGATAGTTCATCATGTTTTCATGACACATGTATGATGTTTTTATCATGTTTTCATAACACATACTAATATATGATGTTTTATCATGTTTTCATGACACATACTAATGAATGATGTTTTTTCATGTTTTCATGACACATTCTAATGTATTATGTTTTCATCATGTTTTCATGACACATACTAATGTATGATGTTTTTATCATGTTTTCATGACACATACTAATGTATGATGTTTTTATCATGTTTTCATGACACATTGTAATGTATGATGTTTCATCATGTTTTCATGACACATACTAATGTATGATGTTTTTATCATGTTTTCATGACACATTCTAATGTATGATGTTTTTATCATTTTTTCATGACACATACTAATGTATGATGTTTTATCATGTTTTCATGACACATACTAATGTATGATGTTTTTTCATGTTTTCATGACACATTCTAATGTATTATGTTTTTATCATGTTTTCATGACACATACTAATGTATGATGTTTTTATCATGTTTTCATGACACATACTAATGTATGATGTTTTTATCTTGTTTCCATGACACATACTAATGTATGATGTTTTATCATGTTTTCATTACACATACTAATGTATGATGTTTTATCATGTTTTCATGACACATACTAATGTATGATGTTTTTTCATGTTTTCATGACACATTCTAATGTATTATGTTTTTATCATGTTTTCATGACACATACTAATGTATGATGTTTTATCATGTTTTCATGACACATACTAAGGTATGATGTTTTTATCATGTTTTCATGACACATACTAATGTATGATTTTTTTTATCATGTTTTCATGACACATACTGATGTATTTTGTTTTTATCATGTTTTCATGACATATTCTAATGTATGATGTTTTATCATGTTTTCATGACACATACTAATGTATGATGTTTTATCATGTTTTCCTGACACATACTAATGTATGATGTTTTTTCATGTTTTCATGACACATACTAATGTATGATGTTTTTATCATGTTTTCATGACACATACTAATGTATGATGTTTTATCATGTTTTCATGACACATACTAATGTATGATGTTTTATCATGTTTTCATGACACATTCTAATGTATTATGTTTTTATCATGTTTTCATGACACATACTAATGTATGATGTTTTTATCATGTTTTCATGACACATACTGATGTATTATGTTTTCATCATGTTTTCATGACACATTCTAATGTATGATGTTTTATCATGTTTTCATGACACATACTAATGTATGATGTTTTTATTATGTTTTCATGACACATTCTGATGTATTATGTTTTTATCATGCTTTCATGACACATACTAATGTATGATGTTTTTATCATGTTTTCATGACACATACTAATGCATGATGTTTTTATCATGTTTTCATGACACATACTAATGTATGATGTTTTATCATGTTTTCATGACACATACTAATGTATGATGTTTTTATCATGTTTTCATGACACATACTGATGTATTATGTTTTCATGACACATTCTAATGTATGATGTTTTATCATGTTTTCATGACACATACTAATGTATGATGTTTTTATTATGTTTTCATGACACATTCTGATGTATTATGTTTTTATCATGCTTTCATGACACATACTAATGTATGATGTTTTTATCATGTTTTCATGACACATACTAATGTATGATGTTTTTATCATGTTTTCATGACACATTCTAATGTATGATGTTTCATCATGTTTTCATGACACATACTAATGTATGATGTTTTATCATGTTTTCATGACACATACTAATTTATGATGTTTTTATCGTTTTTTCATGACACATACTAATGTATGATGTTTTTATCATGTTTTCATGACACATACTAATGTATGATAGTTTATCATGTTTTCATGACACATACTAATGTATGATGTTTTTATCATGTTTTCATGACACATACTAATGTATGATGTTTTTATCATGTTTTCATGACATATACTAATGTATGATGTTTTTATCATGTTTTCATAACACATACTAATATATGATGTTTTATCATGTTTTCATGACACATACTAATGAATGATGTTTTTTCATGTTTTCATGACACATTCTAATGTATTATGTTTTCATCATGTTTTCAAGACACATACTAATGTATGATGTTTTTGTCATGTTTTCATGACACATACTAATGTATGATGTTTTTATCATGTTTTCATGACACATACTAATGTATGATTTTTTATCATGTTTTCATGACACATACTAATGTATGATGTTTTTAGATCATGTTTTCATGACACATTCTAATGTATGATGTTTCATCATGTTTTCATGACCCATACTAATGTATGATGTTTTTATCATGTTTTTATGACACATACTAATGTATGATGTTTTTATCATGTTTTCATGACACATACTAATGTATGATAGTTCATCATGTTTTCATGACACATGTATGATGTTTTTATCATGTTTTCATGACACATACTAATGTATGATGTTTTTATCATGTTTTCATGACACATACTAATGTATGATAGTTCATCATGTTTTCATGACACATGTATGATGTTTTTATCATGTTTTCATAACACATACTAATATATGATGTTTTATCATGTTTTCATGACACATACTAATGTATGATGTTTTATCATGTTTTCATGACACATTCTAATGTATTATGTTTTTATCATGTTTTCATGACACATACTAATGTATGATGTTTTTATCATGTTTTCATGACACATACTGATGTATTATGTTTTCATCATGTTTTCATGACACATTCTAATGTATGATGTTTTATCATGTTTTCATGACACATACTAATGTATGATGTTTTTATTATGTTTTCATGACACATTCTGATGTATTATGTTTTTATCATGCTTTCATGACACATACTAATGTATGATGTTTTTATCATGTTTTCATGACACATACTAATGCATGATGTTTTTATCATGTTTTCATGACACATACTAATGTATGATGTTTTATCATGTTTTCATGACACATACTAATGTATGATGTTTTTATCATGTTTTCATGACACATACTGATGTATTATGTTTTCATCATGTTTTCATGACACATTCTAATGTATGATGTTTTATCATGTTTTCATGACACATACTAATGTATGATGTTTTTATTATGTTTTCATGACACATTCTGATGTATTATGTTTTTATCATGCTTTCATGACACATACTAATGTATGATGTTTTTATCATGTTTTCATGACACATACTAATGTATGATGTTTTTATCATGTTTTCATGACACATTCTAATGTATGATGTTTCATCATGTTTTCATGACACATACTAATGTATGATGTTTTATCATGTTTTCATGACACATACTAATTTATGATGTTTTTATCGTTTTTTCATGACACATACTAATGTATGATGTTTTTATCATGTTTTCATGACACATTCTAATGTATGATGATTCATCATGTTTTCATGACACATACTAATGTATGATGTTTTATCATGTTTTCATGACACATACTAATTTATGATGTTTTTATCGTTTTTTCATGACACATACTAATGTATGATGTTTTTATCATGTTTTCATGACACATACTAATGTATGATAGTTTATCATGTTTTCATGACACATACTAATGTATGATGTTTTTATCATGTTTTCATGACACATACTAATGTATGATGTTTTTATCATGTTTTCATGACATACTAATGTATGATGTTTTTATCATGTTTTCATAACACATACTAATATATGATGTTTTATCATGTTTTCATGACACATACTAATGAATGATGTTTTTTCATGTTTTCATGACACATTCTAATGTATTATGTTTTCATCATGTTTTCAAGACACATACTAATGTATGATGTTTTTGTCATGTTTTCATGACACATACTAATGTATGATGTTTTTATCATGTTTTCATGACACATACTAATGTATGATTTTTTATCATGTTTTCATGACACATACTGATGTATTATGTTTTCATCATGTTTTCATGACACATTCTAATGTATGATGTTTTATCATGTTTTCATGACACATACTAATGTATGATGTTTTTATATCATGTTTTCATGACACATTCTAATGTATGATGTTTCATCATGTTTTCATGACCCATACTAATGTATGATGTTTTTATCATGTTTTTATGACACATACTAATGTATGATGTTTTTATCATGTTTTCATGACACATACTAATGTATGATAGTTCATCATGTTTTCATGACACATGTATGATGTTTTTATCATGTTTTCATGACACATACTAATGTATGATGTTTTTATCATGTTTTCATGACACATACTAATGTATGATAGTTCATCATGTTTTCATGACACATGTATGATGTTTTTATCATGTTTTCATAACACATACTAATATATGATGTTTTATCATGTTTTCATGACACATACTAATGAATGATGTTTTTTCATGTTTTCATGACACATTCTAATGTATTATGTTTTCATCATGTTTTCATGACACATACTAATGTATGATGTTTTTATCATGTTTTCATGACACATACTAATGTATGATGTTTTTATCATGTTTTCATGACACATTGTAATGTATGATGTTTCATCATGTTTTCATGACACATACTAATGTATGATGTTTTTATCATGTTTTCATGACACATTCTAATGTATGATGTTTTTATCATTTTTTCATGACACATACTAATGTATGATGTTTTTATCATGTTTTCATGACACATACTAATGTATGATATTTTATCATGTTTTCATGACACATACTAATGTATGATGTTTTTTCATGTTTTCATGACACATTCTAATGTATTATGTTTTTATCATGTTTTCATGACACATACTAATGTATGATGTTTTTATCATGTTTTCATGACACATACTAATGTATGATGTTTTTATCTTGTTTCCATGACACATACTAATGTATGATGTTTTATCATGTTTTCATTACACATACTAATGTATGATGTTTTTATCATGTTTTCATGACATACTAATGTATGATGTTTTTATCATGTTTTCATAACACATACTAATATATGATGTTTTATCATGTTTTCATGACACATACTAATGTATGATGTTTTTATCATGTTTTCATGACACATTGTAATGTATGATGTTTCATCATGTTTTCATGACACATACTAATGTATGATGTTTTTATCATGTTTTCATGACACATTCTAATGTATGATGTTTTCATCATTTTTTCATGACACATACTAATGTATGATGTTTTTATCATGCTTTCATGACACATACTAATGTATGATGTTTTTTCATGTTTTCATGACACATTCTAATGTATTATGTTTTTATAATGTTTTCATGACACATACTACTGTATTATGTTTTTATCATGTTTTCATGACACATACTAATGTATGATGTTTTTATCATGTTTTCATGACACATACTAATGTATGATAGTTTATCATGTTTTCATGACACATACTAATGTATGATGTTTTTATCATGTTTTCATGACACATACTAATGTATGATGTTTTTATCATGTTTTCATGACATACTAATGTATGATGTTTTTATCATGTTTTCATAACACATACTAATATATGATGTTTTATCATGTTTTCATGACACATACTAATGAATGATGTTTTTTCATGTTTTCATGACACATTCTAATGTATTATGTTTTCATCATGTTTTCAAGACACATACTAATGTATGATGTTTTTGTCATGTTTTCATGACACATACTAATGTATGATGTTTTTATCATGTTTTCATGACACATACTAATGTATGATTTTTTATCATGTTTTCATGACACATACTGATGTATTATGTTTTCATCATGTTTTCATGACACATTCTAATGTATGATGTTTTATCATGTTTTCATGACACATACTAATGTATGATGTTTTTATATCATGTTTTCATGACACATTCTAATGTATGATGTTTCATCATGTTTTCATGACCCATACTAATGTATGATGTTTTTATCATGTTTTTATGACACATACTAATGTATGATGTTTTTATCATGTTTTCATGACACATACTAATGTATGATAGTTCATCATGTTTTCATGACACATGTATGATGTTTTTATCATGTTTTCATGACACATACTAATGTATGATGTTTTTATCATGTTTTCATGACACATACTAATGTATGATAGTTCATCATGTTTTCATGACACATGTATGATGTTTTTATCATGTTTTCATAACACATACTAATATATGATGTTTTATCATGTTTTCATGACACATACTAATGAATGATGTTTTTTCATGTTTTCATGACACATTCTAATGTATTATGTTTTCATCATGTTTTCATGACACATACTAATGTATGATGTTTTTATCATGTTTTCATGACACATACTAATGTATGATGTTTTTATCATGTTTTCATGACACATTGTAATGTATGATGTTTCATCATGTTTTCATGACACATACTAATGTATGATGTTTTTATCATGTTTTCATGACACATTCTAATGTATGATGTTTTTATCATTTTTTCATGACACATACTAATGTATGATGTTTTTATCATGTTTTCATGACACATACTAATGTATGATATTTTATCATGTTTTCATGACACATACTAATGTATGATGTTTTTTCATGTTTTCATGACACATTCTAATGTATTATGTTTTTATCATGTTTTCATGACACATACTAATGTATGATGTTTTTATCATGTTTTCATGACACATACTAATGTATGATGTTTTTATCTTGTTTCCATGACACATACTAATGTATGATGTTTTATCATGTTTTCATTACACATACTAATGTATGATGTTTTATCATGTTTTCATGACACATACTAATGTATGATGTTTTTTCATGTTTTCATGACACATTCTAATGTATTATGTTTTTATCATGTTTTCATGACACATACTAATGTATGATGTTTTATCATGTTTTCATGACACATACTAAGGTATGATGTTTTTATCATGTTTTCATGACACATACTAATGTATGATTTTTTTTATCATGTTTTCATGACACATACTGATGTATTTTGTTTTTATCATGTTTTCATGACATATTCTAATGTATGATGTTTTATCATGTTTTCATGACACATACTAATGTATGATGTTTTATCATGTTTTCATGACACATTCTGATGTATTATGTTTTTATCATGCTTTCATGACACATACTAATGTATGATGTTTTTATCATGTTTTCATGACACATACTAATGTATGATGTTTTTATCATGTTTTCATGACACATTCTAATGTATGATGTTTTATCATGTTTTCATGACACATACTAATGTATGATGTTTTATCATGTTTTCATGACACATACTAATTTATGATGTTTTTATCGTTTTTTCATGACACATACTAATGTATGATGTTTTTATCATGTTTTCATGACACATTCTAATGTATGATGATTCATCATGTTTTCATGACACATACTAATGTATGATGTTTTATCATGTTTTCATGACACATACTAATTTATGATGTTCTTATCGTTTTTTCATGACACATACTAATGTATGATGTTTTTATCATGTTTTCATGACACATACTAATGTATGATAGTTTATCATGTTTTCATGACACATACTAATGTATGATGTTTTTATCATGTTTTCATGACACATACTAATGTATGATGTTTTTATCATGTTTTCATGACATACTAATGTATGATGTTTTTATCATGTTTTCATAACACATACTAATATATGATGTTTTATCATGTTTTCATGACACATACTAATGAATGATGTTTTTTCATGTTTTCATGACACATTCTAATGTATTATGTTTTCATCATGTTTTCAAGACACATACTAATGTATGATGTTTTTGTCATGTTTTCATGACACATACTAATGTATGATGTTTTTATCATGTTTTCATGACACATACTAATGTATGATTTTTTATCATGTTTTCATGACACATACTGATGTATTATGTTTTCATCATGTTTTCATGACACATTCTAATGTATGATGTTTTATCATGTTTTCATGACACATACTAATGTATGATGTTTTTATATCATGTTTTCATGACACATTCTAATGTATGATGTTTCATCATGTTTTCATGACCCATACTAATGTATGATGTTTTTATCATGTTTTTATGACACATACTAATGTATGATGTTTTTATCATGTTTTCATGACACATACTAATGTATGATAGTTCATCATGTTTTCATGACACATGTATGATGTTTTTATCATGTTTTCATGACACATAATAATGTATGATATTTTTATCATGTTTTCATGACACATACTAATGTATGATAGTTCATCATGTTTTCATGACACATGTATGATGTTTTTATCATGTTTTCATAACACATACTAATATATGATGTTTTATCATGTTTTCATGACACATACTAATGAATGATGTTTTTTCATGTTTTCATGACACATTCTAATGTATTATGTTTTCATCATGTTTTCATGACACATACTAATGTATGATGTTTTTATCATGTTTTCATGACACATACTAATGTATGATGTTTTTATCATGTTTTCATGACACATTGTAATGTATGATGTTTCATCATGTTTTCATGACACATACTAATGTATGATGTTTTTATCATGTTTTCATGACACATTCTAATGTATGATGTTTTTATCATTTTTTCATGACACATACTAATGTATGATGTTTTTATCATGTTTTCATGACACATACTAATGTATGATATTTTATCATGTTTTCATGACACATACTAATGTATGATGTTTTTTCATGTTTTCATGACACATTCTAATGTATTATGTTTTTATCATGTTTTCATGACACATACTAATGTATGATGTTTTTATCATGTTTTCATGACACATACCAATGTATGATGTTTTTATCTTGTTTCCATGACACATACTAATGTATGATGTTTTATCATGTTTTCATTACACATACTAATGTATGATGTTTTATCATGTTTTCATGACACATACTAATGTATGATGTTTTTTCATGTTTTCATGACACATTCTAATGTATTATGTTTTTATCATGTTTTCATGACACATACTAATGTATGATGTTTTATCATGTTTTCATGACACATACTAAGGTATGATGTTTTTATCATGTTTTCATGACACATACTAATGTATGATTTTTTTATCATGTTTTCATGACACATACTGATGTATTTTGTTTTTATCATGTTTTCATGACATATTCTAATGTATGATGTTTTATCATGTTTTCATGACACATACTAATGTATGATGTTTTATCATGTTTTCCTGACACATACTAATGTATGATGTTTTTTCATGTTTTCATGACACATACTAATGTATGATGTTTTTATCATGTTTTCATGACACATACTAATGTATGATGTTTTATCATGTTTTCATGACACATACTAATGTATGATGTTTTATCATGTTTTCATGACACATTCTAATGTATTATGTTTTTATCATGTTTTCATGACACATACTGATGTATTATGTTTTCATCATGTTTTCATGACACATTCTAATGTATGATGTTTTATCATGTTTTCATGACACATACTAATGTATGATGTTTTTATTATGTTTTCATGACACATTCTGATGTATTATGTTTTTATCATGCTTTCATGACACATACTAATGCATGATGTTTTTATCATGTTTTCATGACACATACTAATGTATGATGTTTTATCATGTTTTCATGACACATACTAATGTATGATGTTTTTATCATGTTTTCATGACACATACTGATGTATTATGTTTTCATGACACATTCTAATGTATGATGTTTTATCATGTTTTCATGACACATACTAATGTATGATGTTTTTATTATGTTTTCATGACACATTCTGATGTATTATGTTTTTATCATGCTTTCATGACACATACTAATGTATGATGTTTTTATCATGTTTTCATGACACATACTAATGTATGATGTTTTTATCATGTTTTCATGACACATTCTAATGTATGATGTTTCATCATGTTTTCATGACACATACTAATGTATGATGTTTTATCATGTTTTCATGACACATACTAATTTATGATGTTTTTATCGTTTTTTCATGACACATACTAATGTATGATGTTTTTATCATGTTTTCATGACACATACTAATGTATGATAGTTTATCATGTTTTCATGACACATACTAATGTATGATGTTTTTATCATGTTTTCATGACACATACTAATGTATGATGTTTTTATCATGTTTTCATGACATATACTAATGTATGATGTTTTTATCATGTTTTCATAACACATACTAATATATGATGTTTTATCATGTTTTCATGACACATACTAATGAATGATGTTTTTTCATGTTTTCATGACACATTCTAATGTATTATGTTTTCATCATGTTTTCAAGACACATACTAATGTATGATGTTTTTGTCATGTTTTCATGACACATACTAATGTATGATGTTTTTATCATGTTTTCATGACACATACTAATGTATGATTTTTTATCATGTTTTCATGACACATACTAATGTATGATGTTTTTAGATCATGTTTTCATGACACATTCTAATGTATGATGTTTCATCATGTTTTCATGACCCATACTAATGTATGATGTTTTTATCATGTTTTTATGACACATACTAATGTATGATGTTTTTATCATGTTTTCATGACACATACTAATGTATGATAGTTCATCATGTTTTCATGACACATGTATGATGTTTTTATCATGTTTTCATGACACATACTAATGTATGATGTTTTTATCATGTTTTCATGACACATACTAATGTATGACAGTTCATCATGTTTTCATGACACATGTATGATGTTTTTATCATGTTTTCATAACACATACTAATATATGATGTTTTATCATGTTTTCATGACACATACTAATGAATGATGTTTTTTCATGTTTTCATGACACATTCTAATGTATTATGTTTTCATCATGTTTTCATGACACATACTAATGTATGATGTTTTTGTCATGTTTTCATGACACATACTAATGTATGATGTTTTTATCATGTTTTCATGACACATACTAATGTATGATTTTTTATCATATTTTCATGACACATACTATTGTATGATGTTTTATCATGTTTTCATGACACATACTCATGTATGATGTTTTTATTATGTTTTCATGACACATTCTAATGTATGATGTTTTTATCATGTTTTCATGACACATACTAATGTATGATGTTTTACCATGTTTTCATGACACATACTAATGTATGATGTTTTATCATGTTTTCATGACACATACTAATGTATGATGTTTTTTCATGTTTTCATGACACATACTAATGTATGATGTTTTTATCCTGTTTTCATGACACATACTAAGGTATGATGTTTTATTATGTTTTCATGACACATACTAATGTATGATGTTTTTTCATGTTTTCATGACACATTCTAATGTATTATGTTTTTATCATGTTTTCATGACACATACTACTGTATGATGTTTTATCATGTTTTCATGACACATGCTAATGTATGATGTTTTTGTCATGTTTTCATGACACATACTAATGTATGATGTTTTTATCCTTTTTTCATGACACATACTAATGTATGATGTTTTATCATGTTTTCATGACACATACTAATGTATTATGTTTCATCATGTTTTCATGACACATACTATTGTATGATGTTTTTATTATGTTTTCATGACACATTCTAATGTATGATGTTTTTATCATGTTTTCATGACACATACTAATGTATGATGTTTTTTCATGTTTTCATGACACATTCTAATGTATGATGTTTTATCATGTTTTCATGACACATACAAATGTATGATGTTTTATCATGTTTTCATGACACATACTAATGTATGATGTTTTTTCTTGTTTTCATGACACATACTAATGTATGATGTTTTATCATGTTTTCATGACACATACTAATGTATTATGTTTATCATGTTTTCAAAACACATACTAATATATGATGTTTTATCTTGTTTTCATGACACATACTAATGAATGATGTTTTTATCTTGTTTCCATGACACATACTAATGTATGATGTTTTTGTTCATGTTTTCATGACACATACTAATGTATGATGTTTTATCATGTTTTCATGACACATACTAATGTATGATGTTTTTTCATGTTTTCATGACACATTCTAATGTATTATGTTTTTATCATGTTTTCATGACACATACTAATGTATGATGTTTTCATCATGTTTTCATGACACATACTAATGTATGATGTTTTTATCTTGTTTCCATGACACATACTAATGTATGATGTTTTTATCATGTTTTCATGACACATACTAATGTATGATGTTTTATCATGTTTTCATGACACAAACTAATGTATGATGTTTTTATCATGTTTTCATGACACATACTAATGTATGATGTATTTTCATGTTTTCATGACCAATTCTAATGTATTATGTTTTTTTCATGTTTTCATGACACATACTAATGTATGATGTTTTTATCATTTTTTCATGACACATACTAATGTATGATGTTTTTATCATGTTTTCATGACACATACTAATGTATGATAGTTTATCATGTTTTCATGACACATACTAATGTATGATGTTTTTATCATGTTTTCATGACACATACTAATGTATGATGTTTTTATCTTGTTTTCATGACACATACTAATGTATGATGTTTTTATCCTTTTTTCATGACACATACTAATGTATGATGTTTTATCATGTTTTCATGACACATACTAATGTATGATTTTTTATCATGTTTTCATGACACATACTAATGTATGATGTTTTATCATGTTTTCATGACACATACTAATTTATGATGTTTTTATCGTTTTTTCATGACACATACTAATGTATGATGTTTTTATCATGTTTTCATGACACATACTAATGTATGATAGTTTATCATGTTTTCATGACACATACTAATGTATGATGTTTTTATCATGTTTTCATGACACATACTAATGTATGATGTTTTTATCATGTTTTCATGACATACTAATGTATGATGTTTTTATCATGTTTTCATAACACATACTAATATATGATGTTTTATCATGTTTTCATGACACATACTAATGAATGATGTTTTTTCATGTTTTCATGACACATTCTAATGTATTATGTTTTCATCATGTTTTCAAGACACATACTAATGTATGATGTTTTTGTCATGTTTTCATGACACATACTAATGTATGATGTTTTTATCATGTTTTCATGACACATACTAATGTATGATTTTTTATCATGTTTTCATGACACATACTGATGTATTATGTTTTCATCATGTTTTCATGACACATTCTAATGTATGATGTTTTATCATGTTTTCATGACACATACTAATGTATGATGTTTTTATATCATGTTTTCATGACACATTCTAATGTATGATGTTTCATCATGTTTTCATGACCCATACTAATGTATGATGTTTTTATCATGTTTTTATGACACATACTAATGTATGATGTTTTTATCATGTTTTCATGACACATACTAATGTATGATAGTTCATCATGTTTTCATGACACATGTATGATGTTTTTATCATGTTTTCATGACACATACTAATGTATGATATTTTTATCATGTTTTCATGACACATACTAATGTATGATAGTTCATCATGTTTTCATGACACATGTATGATGTTTTTATCATGTTTTCATAACACATACTAATATATGATGTTTTATCATGTTTTCATGACACATACTAATGAATGATGTTTTTTCATGTTTTCATGACACATTCTAATGTATTATGTTTTCATCATGTTTTCATGACACATACTAATGTATGATGTTTTTATCATGTTTTCATGACACATACTAATGTATGATGTTTTTATCATGTTTTCATGACACATTGTAATGTATGATGTTTCATCATGTTTTCATGACACATACTAATGTATGATGTTTTTATCATGTTTTCATGACACATTCTAATGTATGATGTTTTTATCATTTTTTCATGACACATACTAATGTATGATGTTTTTATCATGTTTTCATGACACATACTAATGTATGATATTTTATCATGTTTTCATGACACATACTAATGTATGATGTTTTTTCATGTTTTCATGACACATTCTAATGTATTATGTTTTTATCATGTTTTCATGACACATACTAATGTATGATGTTTTTATCATGTTTTCATGACACATACTAATGTATGATGTTTTTATCTTGTTTCCATGACACATACTAATGTATGATGTTTTATCATGTTTTCATTACACATACTAATGTATGATGTTTTATCATGTTTTCATGACACATACTAATGTATGATGTTTTTTCATGTTTTCATGACACATTCTAATGTATTATGTTTTTATCATGTTTTCATGACACATACTAATGTATGATGTTTTATCATGTTTTCATGACACATACTAAGGTATGATGTTTTTATCATGTTTTCATGACACATACTAATGTATGATTTTTTTATCATGTTTTCATGACACATACTGATGTATTTTGTTTTTATCATGTTTTCATGACATATTCTAATGTATGATGTTTTATCATGTTTTCATGACACATACTAATGTATGATGTTTTATCATGTTTTCCTGACACATACTAATGTATGATGTTTTTTCATGTTTTCATGACACATACTAATGTATGATGTTTTTATCATGTTTTCATGACACATACTAATGTATGATGTTTTATCATGTTTTCATGACACATACTAATGTATGATGTTTTATCATGTTTTCATGACACATTCTAATGTATTATGTTTTTATCATGTTTTCATGACACATACTGATGTATTATGTTTTCATCATGTTTTCATGACACATTCTAATGTATGATGTTTTATCATGTTTTCATGACACATACTAATGTATGATGTTTTTATTATGTTTTCATGACACATTCTGATGTATTATGTTTTTATCATGCTTTCATGACACATACTAATGCATGATGTTTTTATCATGTTTTCATGACACATACTAATGTATGATGTTTTATCATGTTTTCATGACACATACTAATGTATGATGTTTTTATCATGTTTTCATGACACATACTGATGTATTATGTTTTCATGACACATTCTAATGTATGATGTTTTATCATGTTTTCATGACACATACTAATGTATGATGTTTTTATTATGTTTTCATGACACATTCTGATGTATTATGTTTTTATCATGCTTTCATGACACATACTAATGTATGATGTTTTTATCATGTTTTCATGACACATACTAATGTATGATGTTTTTATCATGTTTTCATGACACATTCTAATGTATGATGTTTCATCATGTTTTCATGACACATACTAATGTATGATGTTTTATCATGTTTTCATGACACATACTAATTTATGATGTTTTTATCGTTTTTTCATGACACATACTAATGTATGATGTTTTTATCATGTTTTCATGACACATACTAATGTATGATAGTTTATCATGTTTTCATGACACATACTAATGTATGATGTTTTTATCATGTTTTCATGACACATACTAATGTATGATGTTTTTATCATGTTTTCATGACATATACTAATGTATGATGTTTTTATCATGTTTTCATAACACATACTAATATATGATGTTTTATCATGTTTTCATGACACATACTAATGAATAATGTTTTTTCATGTTTTCATGACACATTCTAATGTATTATGTTTTCATCATGTTTTCAAGACACATACTAATGTATGATGTTTTTGTCATGTTTTCATGACACATACTAATGTATGATGTTTTTATCATGTTTTCATGACACATACTAATGTATGATTTTTTATCATGTTTTCATGACACATACTAATGTATGATGTTTTTAGATCATGTTTTCATGACACATTCTAATGTATGATGTTTCATCATGTTTTCATGACCCATACTAATGTATGATGTTTTTATCATGTTTTTATGACACATACTAATGTATGATGTTTTTATCATGTTTTCATGACACATACTAATGTATGATAGTTCATCATGTTTTCATGACACATGTATGATGTTTTTATCATGTTTTCATGACACATACTAATGTATGATGTTTTTATCATGTTTTCATGACACATACTAATGTATGATAGTTCATCATGTTTTCATGACACATGTATGATGTTTTTATCATGTTTTCATAACACATACTAATATATGATGTTTTATCATGTTTTCATGACACATACTAATGAATGATGTTTTTTCATGTTTTCATGACACATTCTAATGTATTATGTTTTCATCATGTTTTCATGACACATACTAATGTATGATGTTTTTGTCATGTTTTCATGACACATACTAATGTATGATGTTTTTATCATGTTTTCATGACACATACTAATGTATGATTTTTTATCATATTTTCATGACACATACTATTGTATGATGTTTTATCATGTTTTCATGACACATACTCATGTATGATGTTTTTATTATGTTTTCATGACACATTCTAATGTATGATGTTTTTATCATGTTTTCATGACACATACTAATGTATGATGTTTTACCATGTTTTCATGACACATACTAATGTATGATGTTTTATCATGTTTTCATGACACATACTAATGTATGATGTTTTTATCCTGTTTTCATGACACATACTAAGGTATGATGTTTTATTATGTTTTCATGACACATACTAATGTATGATGTTTTTTCATGTTTTCATGACACATTCTAATGTATTATGTTTTTATCATGTTTTCATGACACATACTACTGTATGATGTTTTATCATGTTTTCATGACACATGCTAATGTATGATGTTTTTGTCATGTTTTCATGACACATACTAATGTATGATGTTTTTATCCTTTTTTCATGACACATACTAATGTATGATGTTTTATCATGTTTTCATGACACATACTAATGTATTATGTTTCATCATGTTTTCATGACACATACTATTGTATGATGTTTTTATTATGTTTTCATGACACATTCTAATGTATGATGTTTTTATCATGTTTTCATGACACATACTAATGTATGATGTTTTTTCATGTTTTCATGACACATTCTAATGTATGATGTTTTATCATGTTTTCATGACACATACAAATGTATGATGTTTTATCATGTTTTCATGACACATACTAATGTATGATGTTTTTTCTTGTTTTCATGACACATACTAATGTATGATGTTTTATCATGTTTTCATGACACATACTAATGTATTATGTTTATCATGTTTTCAAAACACATACTAATATATGATGTTTTATCTTGTTTTCATGACACATACTAATGAATGATGTTTTTATCTTGTTTCCATGACACATACTAATGTATGATGTTTTTGTTC
Organism: Nothobranchius furzeri; assembly: GCF_043380555.1. Classification (NCBI taxonomy): domain Eukaryota; kingdom Metazoa; phylum Chordata; class Actinopteri; order Cyprinodontiformes; family Nothobranchiidae; genus Nothobranchius; species Nothobranchius furzeri. The sequence goes on along the minus strand of NC_091756.1, from coordinate 60,736,821 downwards.
ATGTTTTCATGACACATACTAATGTATGATGTTTTATCATGTTTTCATGACACATACTAATGTATGATGTTTTTTCATGTTTTCATGACACATTCTAATGTATTATGTTTTTATCATGTTTTCATGACACATACTAATGTATGATGTTTTCATCATGTTTTCATGACACATACTAATGTATGATGTTTTTATCTTGTTTCCATGACACATACTAATGTATGATGTTTTTATCATGTTTTCATGACACATACTAATGTATGATGTTTTATCATGTTTTCATGACACAAACTAATGTATGATGTTTTTATCATGTTTTCATGACACATACTAATGTATGATGTATTTTCATGTTTTCATGACCAATTCTAATGTATTATGTTTTTTTCATGTTTTCATGACACATACTAATGTATGATGTTTTTAATCATTTTTTCATGACACATACTAATGTATGATGTTTTTATCATGTTTTCATGACACATACTAATGTATGATAGTTTATCATGTTTTCATGACACATACTAATGTATGATGTTTTTATCATGTTTTCATGACACATACTAATGTATGATGTTTTTATCTTGTTTTCATGACACATACTAATGTATGATGTTTTTATCCTTTTTTCATGACACATACTAATGTATGATGTTTTATCATGTTTTCATGACACATACTAATGTATTATGTTTCATCATGTTTTCATGACACATACTATTGTATGATGTTTTTATTATGTTTTCATGACACATTCTAATGTATGATGTTTTTATCATGTTTTCATGACACATACTAATGTATGATGTTTTTTCATGTTTTCATGACACATTCTAATGTATGATGTTTTATCATGTTTTCATGACACATACAAATGTATGATGTTTTATCATGTTTTCATGACACATACTAATGTATGATGTTTTTTCTTGTTTTCATGACACATACTAATGTATGATGTTTTATCATGTTTTCATGACACATACTAATGTATTATGTTTATCATGTTTTCAAAACACATACTAATATATGATGTTTTATCTTGTTTTCATGACACATACTAATGAATGATGTTTTTATCTTGTTTCCATGACACATACTAATGTATGATGTTTTTGTTCATGTATTCATGACACATACTAATGTATGATGTTTTATCATGTTTTCATGACACATACTAATGTATGATGTTTTTTCATGTTTTCATGACACATTCTAATGTATTATGTTTTTATCATGTTTTCATGACACATACTAATGTATGATGTTTTCATCATGTTTTCATGACACATACTAATGTATGATGTTTTTATCTTGTTTCCATGACACATACTAATGTATGATGTTTTTATCATGTTTTCATGACACATACTAATGTATGATGTTTTATCATGTTTTCATGACACAAACTAATGTATGATGTTTTTATCATGTTTTCATGACACATACTAATGTATGATGTATTTTCATGTTTTCATGACCAATTCTAATGTATTATGTTTTTTTCATGTTTTCATGACACATACTAATGTATGATGTTTTTATCATTTTTTCATGACACATACTAATGTATGATGTTTTTATCATGTTTTCATGACACATACTAATGTATGATGTTTTTATCATGTTTTCATGACACATACTAATGTATGATGTTTTTATCTTGTTTTCATGACACATACTAATGTATGATGTTTTTATCATGTTTTCATAACACATACTAATATATGTTTTATCATGTTTTCATGACACATACTAATGAATGATGTTTTTTCATGTTTTCATGACACATTCTAATGTATTATGTTTTCATCATGTTTTCAAGACACATACTAATGTATGATGTTTTTGTCATGTTTTCATGACACATACTAATGTATGATGTTTTTATCATGTTTTCATGACACATACTAATGTATGATTTTTTATCATGTTTTCATGACACATACTAATGTATGATGTTTTATCATGTTTTCATGACACATACTAATGTATGATGTTTTTATATCATGTTTTCATGACACATTCTAATGTATGATGTTTCATCATGTTTTCATGACCCATACTAATGTATGATGTTTTTATCATGTTTTTATGACACATACTAATGTATGATGTTTTTATCATGTTTTCATGACACATACTAATGTATGATAGTTCATCATGTTTTCATGACACATACTAATGTATGATGTTTTTATCATGTTTTCATGACATATACTAATGTATGATCTTTTTATCATGTTTTCATAACACATACTAATATATGATGTTTTATCATGTTTTCATGACACATACTAATGAATGATGTTTTTACATGTTTTCATGACACATTCTAATGTATTATGTTTTCATCATGTTTTCATGAAACATACTAATGTATGATGTTTTTGTCATGTTTTCATGACACATACTAATGTATGATGTTTTTATCATGTTTTCATGACACATACTAATGTATGATTTTTTATCATGTTTTCATGACACATACTAATGTATGATGTTTTATCATGTTTTCATGACACATACTAATGTATGATGTTTTTATTATGTTTTCATGACACATTCTAATGTATGATGTTTTTATCATGTTTTCATGACACATACTAATGTATGATGTTTTTACCATGTTTTCATGACACATACTAATGTATGATGTTTTATCATGTTTTCATGACACATACTAATGTATGATGTTTTTTCATGTTTTCATGACACATACTAATGTATGATGTTTTTATCCTGTTTTCATGACACATACTAAGGTATGATGTTTTATCATGTTTTCATGACACATACTAATGTATGATGTTTTTTCATGTTTTCATGACACATTCTAATGTATTATGTTTTTATCATGTTTTCATGACACATACTACTTTATGATGTTTTATCATGTTTTCATGACACATGCTAATGTATGATGTTTTTGTCATGTTTTCATGACACATACTAATGTATGATGTTTTTATCCTTTTTTCATGACACATACTAATGTATGATGTTTTATCATGTTTTCATGACACATACTAATGTATTATGTTTCATCATGTTTTCATGACACATACTATTGTATGATGTTTTTATTATGTTTTCATGACACATTCTAATGTATGATGTTTTTATCATGTTTTCATGACACATACTAATGTATGATGTTTTTTCATGTTTTCATGACACATTCTAATGTATGATGTTTTATCACGTTTTCATGACACATACTAATGTATGATGTTTTATCATGTTTTCATGACACATACTAATGTATGATGTTTTTTCTTGTTTTCATGACACATACTAATGTATGATGTTTTATCATGTTTTCATGACACATACTAATGTATTATGTTTATCATGTTTTCATGACCCATACTAATATATGATGTTTTATCATGTTTTCATGACACATACTAATGAATGATGTTTTTTCATGTTTTCATGACACATTCTAATGTATTATGTTTTCATCATGTTTTCAAGACACATACTAATGTATGATGTTTTTGTCATGTTTTCATGACACATACTAATGTATGATGTTTTTATCATGTTTTCATGACACATACTAATGTATGATTTTTTATCATGTTTTCATGACACATACTAATGTATGATGTTTTATCATGTTTTCATGACACATACTAATGTATGATGTTTTTATATCATGTTTTCATGACACATTCTAATGTATGATGTTTCATCATGTTTTCATGACCCATACTAATGTATGATGTTTTTATCATGTTTTTATGACACATACTAATGTATGATGTTTTTATCATGTTTTCATGACACATACTAATGTATGATAGTTCATCATGTTTTCATGACACATACTAATGTATGATGTTTTTATCATGTTTTCATGACATATACTAATGTATGATGTTTTTATCATGTTTTCATAACACATACTAATATATGATGTTTTATCATGTTTTCATGACACATACTAATGTATGATGTTTTTATCATGTTTTCATGACACATTCTAATGTATTATGTTTTCATCATGTTTTCATGACACATACTAATGTATGATGTTTTTGTCATGTTTTCATGACACATACTAATGTATGATGTTTTTATCATGTTTTCATGACACATACTAATGTATGATTTTTTATCATGTTTTCATGACACATACTATTGTATGATGTTTTATCATGTTTTCATGACACATACTAATGTATGATGTTTTTATTATGTTTTCATGACACATTCTAATGTATGATGTTTTATCATGTTTTAATGACACATACTAATGTATGATGTTTTTTCATGTTTTCATGACACATACTAATGTATGATGTTTTTATCCTGTTTTCATGACACATACTAAGGTATGATGTTTTATCATGTTTTCATGACACATACTAATGTATGATGTTTTTGTCATGTTTTCATGACACATACTAATGTATGATGTTTTTATCCTTTTTTCATGACACATACTAATGTATGATGTTTTATCATGTTTTCATGACACATACTAATGTATTATGTTTCATCATGTTTTCATGACACATACTATTGTATGATGTTTTTATTATGTTTTCATGACACATTCTAATGTGTGATGTTTTTATCATGTTTTCATGACACATACTAATGTATGATGTTTTTTCATGTTTTCATGACACATTCTAATGTATGATGTTTTATCATGTTTTCATGACACATACTAACGTATGATGTTTTATCATGTTTTCATGACACATACTAATGTATGACGTTTTTTCATGTTTTCATGACACATTCTAATGTATTATGTTTTTATCATATTTTCATGACACATACTAATGTATTATGTTTTTATCATGTTTTCATGACACATACTAATGTATGATGTTTTATCATGTTTTCATGACACATACTAATGAATGATGTTTTCATCATGTTTTCATGACACATACTAATGTATGATGTTTTTATTATGTTTTCATGACACATTCTAATGTATGATGTTTGTATCATGTTTTCATGACACATACTAATGTATGATGTTTTTGTTCATGTTTTCATGACACATACTAATGTATGATATTTTATCATGTTTTCATGACACATACTAATGTATGATGTTTTTTCATGTTTTCATGACACATTCTAATGTATTATGTTTTTATCATGTTTTCATGACACATACTAATGTATGATGTTTTTATCATGTTTTCATGACACATACTAATGTATGATGTTTTTATCATGTTTTCATGACACATACTAATGTATGATGTTTTTATCTTGTTTCCATGACACATACTAATGTATGATGTTTTTATCATGTTTTCATGACATATTCTAATGTATGATGTTTTATCATGTTTTCATGACACATACTAATGTATGATGTTTTTTCATGTTTTCATGACACATTCTAATGTATTATGTTTTTATCATGTTTTCATGACACATACTAATGTATGATGTTTTATCATGTTTTCATGACACATACTAAGGTATGATGTTTTTATCATGTTTTCATGACACATACTAATGTATGATTTTTTATCATGTTTTCATGACACATACTGATGTATTTTGTTTTTATCATGTTTTCATGACATATTCTAATGTATGATGTTTTATCATGTTTTCATGACACATACTAATGTAAGATGTTTTATCATGTTTTCATGACACATACTAATGTATGATGTTTTATCATGTTTTCATGACACATACCGATGTATTATGTTTTTATCATGTTTTCATGACACATACTAATGTATGATGTTTTATCATGTTTTCATGACACATACTAATGTATGATGTTTTATCATGTTTTCCTGACACATACTAATGTATGATGTTTTTTCATGTTTTCATGACACATTCTAATGTATTATGTTTTTATCATGTTTTCATGACACATACTAATGTATGATGTTTTATCATGTTTTCATGACACATACTAATGTATGATGTTTTTATCATGTTTTCATGACACATACTGATGTATTATGTTTTCATCATGTTTTCATGACACATTCTAATGTATGATGTTTTATCATGTTTTCATGACACATACTAATGTATGATGTTTTTATTATGTTTTCATGACACATTCTGATGTATTATGTTTTTATCATGCTTTCATGACACATACTAATGTATGATGTTTTTATCATGTTTTCATGACACATACTAATGCATGATGTTTTTATCATGTTTTCATGACACATACTAATGTATGATGTTTTATCATGCTTTCATGACACATACTAATGTATGATGTTTTTATCATGTTTTCATGACACATACTAATGTATAATGTTTTTTATCATGTTTTTATGACACATACTGATGTATTATGTTTTTATCATGTTTTCATGACACATACTAATGTATGATGTTTTTATTATGTTTTCATGACACATTCTGATGTATTATGTTTTTATCATGCTTTCATGACACATACTAATGTATGATGTTTTTATTATGTTTTCATGACACATTCTAATGTATGATGTTTTTATCATGTTTTCATGACACATACTAATGTATGATGTTTTTTCATGTTTTCATGACACATTCTAATGTATGATGTTTTATCACGTTTTCATGACACATACTAATGTATGATGTTTTATCATGTTTTCATGACACATACTAATGTATGATGTTTTTTCTTGTTTTCATGACACATACTAATGTATGATGTTTTATCATGTTTTCATGACACATACTAATGTATTATGTTTATCATGTTTTCATGACCCATACTAATATATGATGTTTTATCATGTTTTCATGACACATACTAATGAATGATGTTTTTTCATGTTTTCATGACACATTCTAATGTATTATGTTTTCATCATGTTTTCAAGACACATACTAATGTATGATGTTTTTGTCATGTTTTCATGACACATACTAATGTATGATGTTTTTATCATGTTTTCATGACACATACTAATGTATGATTTTTTATCATGTTTTCATGACACATACTAATGTATGATGTTTTATCATGTTTTCATGACACATACTAATGTATGATGTTTTTATATCATGTTTTCATGACACATTCTAATGTATGATGTTTCATCATGTTTTCATGACCCATACTAATGTATGATGTTTTTATCATGTTTTTATGACACATACTAATGTATGATGTTTTTATCATGTTTTCATGACACATACTAATGTATGATAGTTCATCATGTTTTCATGACACATACTAATGTATGATGTTTTTATCATGTTTTCATGACATATACTAATGTATGATGTTTTTATCATGTTTTCATAACACATACTAATATATGATGTTTTATCATGTTTTCATGACACATACTAATGTATGATGTTTTTATCATGTTTTCATGACACATTCTAATGTATTATGTTTTCATCATGTTTTCATGACACATACTAATGTATGATGTTTTTGTCATGTTTTCATGACACATACTAATGTATGATGTTTTTATCATGTTTTCATGACACATACTAATGTATGATTTTTTATCATGTTTTCATGACACATACTATTGTATGATGTTTTATCATGTTTTCATGACACATACTAATGTATGATGTTTTTATTATGTTTTCATGACACATTCTAATGTATGATGTTTTTATCATGTTTTCATGACACATACTAATGTATGATGTTTTTACCATGTTTTCATGACACATACTAATGTATGATGTTTTATCATGTTTTAATGACACATACTAATGTATGATGTTTTTTCATGTTTTCATGACACATACTAATGTATGATGTTTTTATCCTGTTTTCATGACACATACTAAGGTATGATGTTTTATCATGTTTTCATGACACATACTAATGTATGATGTTTTTGTCATGTTTTCATGACACATACTAATGTATGATGTTTTTATCCTTTTTTCATGACACATACTAATGTATGATGTTTTATCATGTTTTCATGACACATACTAATGTATTATGTTTCATCATGTTTTCATGACACATACTATTGTATGATGTTTTTATTATGTTTTCATGACACATTCTAATGTGTGATGTTTTTATCATGTTTTCATGACACATACTAATGTATGATGTTTTTTCATGTTTTCATGACACATTCTAATGTATGATGTTTTATCATGTTTTCATGACACATACTAACGTATGATGTTTTATCATGTTTTCATGACACATACTAATGTATGACGTTTTTTCATGTTTTCATGACACATTCTAATGTATTATGTTTTTATCATATTTTCATGACACATACTAATGTATTATGTTTTTATCATGTTTTCATGACACATACTAATGTATGATGTTTTATCATGTTTTCATGACACATACTAATGAATGATGTTTTCATCATGTTTTCATGACACATACTAATGTATGATGTTTTTATTATGTTTTCATGACACATTCTAATGTATGATGTTTGTATCATGTTTTCATGACACATACTAATGTATGATGTTTTTGTTCATGTTTTCATGACACATACTAATGTATGATATTTTATCATGTTTTCATGACACATACTAATGTATGATGTTTTTTCATGTTTTCATGACACATTCTAATGTATTATGTTTTTATCATGTTTTCATGACACATACTAATGTATGATGTTTTTATCATGTTTTCATGACACATACTAATGTATGATGTTTTTATCATGTTTTCATGACACATACTAATGTATGATGTTTTTATCTTGTTTCCATGACACATACTAATGTATGATGTTTTTATCATGTTTTCATGACATATTCTAATGTATGATGTTTTATCATGTTTTCATGACACATACTAATGTATGATGTTTTTTCATGTTTTCATGACACATTCTAATGTATTATGTTTTTATCATGTTTTCATGACACATACTAATGTATGATGTTTTATCATGTTTTCATGACACATACTAAGGTATGATGTTTTTATCATGTTTTCATGACACATACTAATGTATGATTTTTTATCATGTTTTCATGACACATACTGATGTATTTTGTTTTTATCATGTTTTCATGACATATTCTAATGTATGATGTTTTATCATGTTTTCATGACACATACTAATGTAAGATGTTTTATCATGTTTTCATGACACATACTAATGTATGATGTTTTATCATGTTTTCATGACACATACCGATGTATTATGTTTTTATCATGTTTTCATGACACATACTAATGTATGATGTTTTATCATGTTTTCATGACACATACTAATGTATGATGTTTTATCATGTTTTCCTGACACATACTAATGTATGATGTTTTTTCATGTTTTCATGACACATTCTAATGTATTATGTTTTTATCATGTTTTCATGACACATACTAATGTATGATGTTTTATCATGTTTTCATGACACATACTAATGTATGATGTTTTTATCATGTTTTCATGACACATACTGATGTATTATGTTTTCATCATGTTTTCATGACACATTCTAATGTATGATGTTTTATCATGTTTTCATGACACATACTAATGTATGATGTTTTTATTATGTTTTCATGACACATTCTGATGTATTATGTTTTTATCATGCTTTCATGACACATACTAATGTATGATGTTTTTATCATGTTTTCATGACACATACTAATGCATGATGTTTTTATCATGTTTTCATGACACATACTAATGTATGATGTTTTATCATGTTTTCATGACACATACTAATGTATGATGTTTTTATCATGTTTTCATGACACATACTAATGTATAATGTTTTTTATCATGTTTTTATGACACATACTGATGTATTATGTTTTTATCATGTTTTCATGACACATACTAATGTATGATGTTTTTATTATGTTTTCATGACACATTCTGATGTATTATGTTTTTATCATGCTTTCATGACACATACTAATGTATGATGTTTTTATCATGTTTTCATGACACATACTAATGTATGATGTTTTTATCATGTTTTCATGACACATACTAATGTATAATGTTTTTTTATCATGTTTTTATGACACATACTTATGTATTATGTTTTTATCATGTTTTCATGACACATACTAATGTATGTTGTTTTTATCATGTTTTAATGACACATTCTAATGTATGATATTTTATCATGTTTTCATGACACATACTAATGTATGTTGTTTTTATCATGTTTTAATGACACATTCTAATGTATGATATTTTATCATGTTTTCATGACACATACTAATGTATGATGTTTTATCTTGTTTTCATGACACATACTAATGTATGATATTTTTTATCTTAATACATAATATAATATAATATAATATAATATAATACAACCATTTGTTTAATGCTGATCGTTTTGCCTCTAACAGTTTTGTAACTTTTCTTCATGAATGAAAACACAGCTGAATGTTTGTAATATAAACTGAATGCCACATTAAACTCACTCATGCTGTTTTAAATTTGATCATAAACACATCATAGTTCTAAAGAATGCTGTGCATCTGCATCCTACAGCATTATTTAAAAACAAGCTGATTCAAAATCTGACCTGAGAGAACGTCACCTTGTTTAGAGCTTATTCTAAAGCAAAGATCTTTGCCTTGGTCTCTGTTACCTTCTGCAGACTCTGCTCCATCATGGAAGATGTGAGTTTTTACGGCCATGATTATGTTTGACTTTAGCTAGATGTTTATGATGATGTTTAGATGTTCTGTGATCAGTAAATCTCTCTGCTTAAGTCAGAAGCTCTCTATAGTTGTTATGTTTGGGACATTGGTCCATCTCCCCATCAGCTGCCACATGCTGCTGAATCTCCACAGAGCTCACATGTTGAGCCCCGCTCTGGGTTTCCTACCATTGACCTTGAGCCTGTGTGACCTGAGTTTAAGTCCTGGACTATTGTAGGCCGCACTTCTGTTTTCGTGGCACCTATGCCACTTAGGGCAAACCTGCCAGCCTTCCAGACTATATCTATGACAGAGCTAGAGGAACTCATTTCTAAGCAAAAACCTTCTGGTTCCCCTTATGATGCTCTTCCCCCAAGGATGCTTACGAAGGCTTTTTCTGTTCTGGCCCCTTATGTACTGGTTATCTTAAATACCAGTCTGGCCTCTTGAGTGGTTCCCCTTACTTTTAAGAGGGTTGTTGTACGACCACTGCTGAAAAAGAAGGGGATGGAAGAAACTGTGTTAGCCAATTACAGACCTATCTCTCATCTACCTTACTTATCCAAGCTGCTTGAGAGGGTTGTATATTTACAGCTGGTTGCATTTTTAGACACTCACAAACTCTGGGAGAGCTTTCAGTCAGGGTTCAGAGCAGGTCACAGTACAGAGACTGCACTTTTAATGGTTCTTAATGATGTTTTTTAGCTTGTGACGAGGGGGATGCTAGATTTGTCTGCGGCCTGACACGGTCGATCATGACATACTTTTGGATCGGCTACAACACTGGGCGGGAATTACCGGTGCAGCCCTTCAATGGCTACACTCCTACTTATCTGACAGGAGTTTTTGTGTCAGTGTAGGTGAAACCTCCTCGACCTGGAAGGGGCTCAAGTGGGGTGTGCCACAGGGGTCTGTACTGGGTCCGCTTCTTTTTGCCATCTACTTACTACCGTTGAGGGAATCTTCTTCTGCGGTTCGGCATGCGTTTTCATTTTTATGCTGACGACTGTCAGATCTACCTTCCCCTTCAGCGGGGGGTCGATGGGTCAATATCAAAGCTTGTAGATGCCTTAGAGGATGTGCACTCCTGGATGGCAACAAACTTTTTACATCTGAATGATGCTAAGACTGAAGTAATTGTACTTAGCCCTGGCATGTCTACACGCCCATACGATGCTGTGAATCTGGGCCCTTTAGCATCTAACGTGAAGACCACCATCCGAAATTTGGGAGTGCAACAGGACTCAGCCCTTAAATTTGACGCGCAAATCAACCAGGTTGTGCGATCGTGTTTTTTTTTTTTTACTTACGCCGCCTAGCCAGAATTAAGCCCCTGCTGTCCAGAGTACATCTAGAGACTGTCACACAGGCTTTTGTTCTTTCAAGGCTCGACTACTGCAATGCACTGTATGCCGGCTTTACTCAGGGTGCGGTAGCACGCTTGCAGTTAGTACAAAACTCAGCCGCTAGGTTTGTGACAGGCACTAGGCGCAGGGAACATATCACCCCTGTGTTGGCATCCCTTCATTGGCTGCCTGTGCAATACAGGGCAAAATTCAAGGTCTTGGTACTGACATACAAGGCCTTACAAGGAACTGCTCCAGCATATCTTGGCAACCTTTTGCATAGACACGCCCCCTCGCAGGCCCATCGCTCAGCCGGCAGGGAGCTGTTGATGGTTCCACGCACTAAGTACAGGTCACGGGGGGACCATGCATTCTCCGTGTTGGCACCTGCACTTTGGAACCAGTTGCCTTTGGTGGTGCGTCAGTCACCCTCATTGGGGGGTTTTTAAGACTCGCCTTAAGACCCATTTTTTTGTCGAGGCATTCCAGGATTAGCAAATTTTACCCGGTTTCGACGCCCCGGCCTCTTAATCTTTTCCAGGATTTTATTTTTTGCTTTTACTCTCCTCTTTTAATTGATTTTGTGTTGGTTTTACGATTGTTATATTTTATTCTGATGGTTTTATGTTTTTATTGTGTTGTGTTCAGTACCTTGGGTGTCTGCATTGGTTGCAGAAGGGGCTTTATAAATAAATGAAATGAAATGACTCTCCCCCCTCATCCAGCCTCTGGGATCAGGTCCCCAGCTGGTCCAGGAGTCTTATGACACGGAACCCATAGATGTGGATGTTTGGGATGAACAGCAGAAGGTACAAGTAGAGGGCTAAATCAAACCCTAACCACTAGATATGGACATTTAGAAAGAGCTGGACCCATCATTTGAAACTTTATTGATCCGCATGTTTCCAACAGTAGCTACAGAATTTTATTTTCCTTTCAGATACGCTGTTTTTGTTTTCGTCCATCAGGGTTTATGAAGTTGTAAAGTTGGAACTTGTTTTAGATGAAAACTTAACTTTGTGGCAAGAATGAGTTTTCAGATGAACCTCAGTGAAAGTGAGACATTTATGAGAATTAAAGTAATGCTGTGGTGGGGCCTATGCCCGCCTGTCTCATGTCTTTTGCATCATGTAAGACATAATTCTGTCCAACAGCAGTCCCTTGCTGCTGAGATTCCCACTCTTCGGCCCCTCAACTCCTGTCCCTCCACACCTGCTCCGGACTTTCTCCTCCCCCTTGGTTTAAAGCCAGGACCCCAGCCTTCCTTTTCCACCTCAGACCTCCAGACCTGGAGTTTGGGATCCAACCCTGATCGTGTCCAGCAGGATGCAGTCCCAGGATGGGACTCGCCCCTTCGGTTCCATGGCTATCCTATTGAAGAGTACCAAGCTATTTACCACTCTGTGGTAGATCCCATGCTGAGGCATGTTATAAAATTTATGATTAGCTCAGAATTTATTCTAAACAATTTATGACTTTCATCCTTAAAACTGTTTTCTCTATTAGAAAAAGAAATGGCAAACGTCGTAAATACAGCCAGAAGTTGGGAAGACAAATAAAAAAGAGACTTTCGAAAAGACTGAGCCATCCGCAGCTGAAGGTGAGAGAGACAGTGGGTGGACTCCTTCTGATTGAAGAGTCTAAAGCGGTGGCAAAGCTACCACATCTGGATGTTTCTGATGAACCAAAAGTGAATGTACCAAACTGCAGCGACACCCAACCAACAGCTGAAACATCAGCAGCCGCAGTTTGAAACCCAGTGTTGTTTTAATAAAATTACTTTTTTCTTTGAGCATATGGAGACAAATCACTCTTCTGCATGTTTCACACAAATACATATTTATAAGCCTCTAAAAACACAGAAAACATAGTTTTAAGTGAGAAGAACTCAAGTTTGGTTTTTCAGCGTGTCCTTTCTGAAGCATTAACATTTCTAAATATATTCATGCAGAAGAGACTGAAAGTAGAGACAGCTTGTGACTTTTAGAAGGAATTAAACTTTTATTTTAATGCATTTACATAAAAGCCCTCACCTGGTTTGGTTTATTATTAAATCTTCTGTTTAGTCTCTAACGCGTACAATCACTACCTTCAATAAAATTAATAGATGTGGAAAAAATGGGTGGTGCCGTTTAAGAATAAATAAACTAAACAAAGGTCATTAAAACAATCTAAAGGACACACACACACACACACACACACACACACACACACACACACACACACACACACACACACACACACACACACACTTAAACCACCCAAAGGAAATCTGATTTTTTAAATTGTTTCTCAGCAGAATAATTTATAATACATATATTTACAGACATAAGGGACATTCCAGTCATCTGTCTTGGACTGATGAAGAAAAATGTCCGTTCCAGTTTTGTTTCTTTAGTTAGTTCAGCACTAATAAACTATAGCAATGATTATTTGTTCAATACATTTATTTTATGGTTGGTTCAAAGTAAATATGCTGATGAAGGAAGACCAAAGGAGTCAAAAACACATTCATGTAGACAAAGTTAATCAGACCAGACGCTCGGTCCGCTCTGGCTGATGAAGATGTGAAGTTAAAACACTTTGCAGTGATTCGTTACCAACGTTAGAGCTGAGGAGTTGAATGACTCTGCTCTGATGTTGGCTCAGCCTCAGGCCCCGAGCCACCGGCCAGATATCTGGACACCGTTCTGGTATTGTGCTCTCTCATCCCCAGGATGTGATGGTCCAGCCTCTGCAGCAGCTCCTCGGACCGTAAGCTCTCGTCCTCTAAGAAACGAGTGACCATGCCGCGTGCAGACGACACTGATGAAGGATCCTGGGAGGAAAAACAAACATCTGCAGAAGTCCTGGCAGAAGAACTGTACATTATGGACTTTTATCATAAAACACGCGGCCTCACTTTGTCTTTGAATCCTGGTGTCACGGAGCCTTCTGAGCCTGAGCTTTGGCCCTCAGCAGCAGATTCATTGAGACTTAATGCTGTCACCGAGTTCCTCCTGGTCAGTCTGGTGCTGATGCTGGAGGAAGAGGAGGAGGAGGAATGGTCTCCATGCCTTGTAGGGGACAGCATCTGCAGCTCTCTGAAGAGCCTCTGGATTTCTCCCTCACAGCTCTGGGCTTTATCCTGCACCTGAGGCCTGCAAAACAGGGTTTCATCATCAGTTCTGGAACAGCTTGGACTGGTACCCATTTGGACATGCCACCTACCCGTCCTGGTCCTGCTGTGGCTGCTCAGAGATGGCGTGGCTGAGCAGAGCGCTCTCATACTTCTCCCGATGTGTCTGATTTGAGCTGTCACGCTGTGACTGCTCCTTGGCGAGAACCTTCTTTAACTGATTATTTTCCTGTTCCAGGCTCCTCAAGGAGGGCTTGAGGCTCTCCTTCAGAGAATCTGGGAAGGAACCCCCCCTCTGGGGAGAGACAAGAGACACACAGGCAGGAGTCACGTTTGATGGTCCCTAGCTGCTGCTGCTGCTTTTAAAGCTGGGAGGACACTGTGCGACTTTTTCACTCGTAGCACTCAGCTTCAGCTCACACTGCACGACTTCATCGCAGGGCAGATCTCACGAGTCGTGTGCTCACACTGAACGTCTGGTAGCAACACGGCCCTAAAAATATGCTAAAAATAGCAGTTTTTACACAACATGTGACACTTTTTTGTCTCGTCTTGCCTGTTGTCCTTCGGGAGCGCTGCAGGAGGACACACAGGGATTTATGGGGTTGGATGAGGAAAACGAAATAAAGAAAGTAAATCTGTGTTTTGTGATCAGTTTAATTTGACACGAACACGACAAACACGCTTTCTTGACAATCTTTGTGAGTGAAAAAACGTGTAGAAATAAAAACGAACAGCGTGTGTTATTAGGGAAATAGCGGGCGAGCGGTGTTGATGCAGGATTGCGCATGCACCGTGAGCGGTTCTGGTAGTTTTTGGGTCGCAGCTGCTCGCAGCGCCGCTTCAACAGTGCGATACCCTCACGAGGGACGAGCGAAATATCAAACACGCCAGAAGTCCGTGCGAGCTCACGACTGCTGATCGGCAGCTGGTCACGTGGTGTTAATCGCCTCTCGTAACCCCCTGTACACTACACGACGCTCAGCGCAAGACTCGCCCCGATGTCGTGGATTCTCGCACGAGTGGAAAATCGGCTCAAAAAAGGGAAAAAGTCGCACAGCGTACGCCCGGCTTAAGGTTGTGTGGTGGATATCAGACAGACCTTGGGTGAGGGAGGCTCCAGTCGCTGCAGCAGACCTTTCAGATGCTGGTTCTCAGCTTGTAAAGTCTCCAGCTGTGCCTGAGTCACCTGAGAAAGGAAAACATTTCTGATTCAGGACTATCGTGTGGGGATCAGACCTGCTGCTATACTTCCAAAAGCAGGTTTAGATGTAACTAGTTATCTGAGGGCTAATGTGAGCGGGGACGTTGACCAACACATATCCAGCACACACGCCTGTAACAGGATCTCACTGCTCACAACGGAGGAGGACATTTACAGTCTCATGTAAATCTTGGGACTCCACATTTTCCACAATTGTTCCAGAGCCCCACCTCGCCTCGGAGCTGCTGCCTGACGCTAGGCAAGGGTCCGCTCAGAGCAGCGATGGGGAGGTCACGTTGATACAGCTCACTCGTCAACTTTGACACCTCCTCTTTCGTTCCCTCAGCTTCGCCACTGTGAGTCTGCCTGGTCCTCTGGAGCTCCTCTTTGAGCTGAAGAACACACCCAGAGATGAGAAACAGAAGCTGAAACTGTTAAACGTCACTCATCAGGTCAGAGTCCCTAACCTTCTTGATCTCTGTGACAGAGGAGTCACAGTGCACTTTCACATTTTTCAGTTCCTGCTCCATCTTTGAAGCGTTGTCCTGCTGTCTGCTCATGTTCTCCAACCTGAGCCCAAACGAGGAAAACGAGCAGGTAGAAACATTCAGAGCTCAGAATAAACCCGGCTTGGTTTGATTGGGTGAGCGTGAAAGCAGCAGCCACCTTTCTCTGACACAGGAGAGCTCCGCCTTCAGCTGGAGCTCACAGACCTGAGCACTCTGAAGCTTGGCTGTAGTCCTCTCCAGAGCCTTCCTGAGAGTTTCCACACCGGCACAGCCCTGAGCTGACAGACAGTCCTCCAGAGAGCTGCAGACACAACAACACGCTCACATGCATAACGAAAGCAGAACCAGAACCGGGAAAGCCAGTAGGGAACGCCACCCTTGCAACATGCCACTGTAATGACATGACTACCATCAGAGATGCACCCACCGGATGACTTGATCTTTAGCTTGCAGCACTTGCGTGAGTCGAGCAGCTTCCTCACACAATCTCTGCTGCTCAAGACCGGCTCTGAGCATAAACGCATCCCGGGAGTCTAGCACGGCGTGGAGGTTGTCTCGTTGCCCCGACGGCAACTGTGGAGCAGCAGATTCCTAGCTCATTAGAGCTCATTTCAACATGGACGCCTGAAGTGATCAGCTCTTTCAATTAATTTGTTTGACTTTTTTTTTCTTTCAGCTCAAGTATTTACGGCTCTTTTCCTGCAGCTTTAATGACGTGATTGGATGGAAGCTGTAATAAAAGCCTAAATGAAATTCGTCCAAACTTTAGAAGACCTTTGGAGTCCAAACAGTGAGACTTTTATCTCCAGAGTTGTTACAAACACCTGGAATCTGATGGAAGATGTTTGGTATCCAGCTGAGAAGCCACACATCTCACATGTTCCTGTCGCCCTGCTAACCTGCTGCTCTCTCTGGGACTGTCCCAACAGCACCTCCAGCGGTCTGAGGCGATCCAGTTCCAGTTCCTGTGAGTGCAGGCTGGCCTGAGCCTTCTCCAGCTGTGCACGCAGATGCTGCACCTCTGAACAGCACTCCTTGTGTTCCCTCTCCACCCGCCCCGATGCCCATTGGCTCTGGAAAAACAAATATTACTGAAATGCAACAACAATGCAGCAGTCTTCCACACTTTTATACACTAAATATGTCTGGCTTCCTGAGTGAAAGTCATAAATGTGCTTTTTAACCTTTAAGTGAGCAAGCTCCTGGTTCAGGCTTTTATTCTGGAGCTCCAGTGTGGTCAGCTGGTTTTGGTACCGAGTTCGCTGCTGCTCAGAGCGCTGCTGATGCTTCTGCACCAATGTAAGAACGATTAATCAAATTCCAGGAGATGGAAATGCCAGGAAAATCTATTAGTTCACCTTTGCAAGCTCAGTCTCCTTTCCACCTCCACTTGTCTCCTTAAGCTGTTTGCGATGAAGCTTCTGGTAACTTCTCTTCAACTTGTCCAACTATAAGAAACGATGTTAACAATAAACATGATACAAGCGATATAGCTGAGTGCATTTGAGGAAAAACAGATGATCACACCTCTTCACGGAGTCTCTTTAGTTGTTGTTCGTACTTGGATACCAACTCTTGCCGATCCGTCTGAACGGCTTCAAGCTGCTTGTGAAGAAGTCCAATCTGCAACAAATACATGAGGCATAATACTTCTGTTTTTATGTGTTTTTTAGATGCCTCTAAGGCCTTTGACAGAGTCAATCATCAGAAATTATTCATCAAGCTACAAAACAGAGGGGTCCCTTCTTACCTAGTTAGGATTTTGCACTTCTGGTACTCTCATCAACTGATGCAGGTAAAGTGGGGGACAGAAGTGTCTGAACCTTTCTCCGTATCAAATGGAGTCAGACAAGGCGGGATTCTGTCACCTGTCCTTTTTAACCTGTACCTTGACGAGTTGTCTGTTACTCTGAATGCTAGTAAGACTGGATGCTTGGTGGGTGACCGACTGGTAAATCATTTAATATATGCAGATGACCTAGTCCTCATGTCTCCCTATAGCGCAGGCCTGCAGCAGCTGCTCAGGGCATGTGCTAAGTATGGTGAGCAATTTGACATCCTGTTTAACCCTAAAAAGAGTGTGGTTATGATTGCTGCTACTAAAGGGGACCTGAAGCTTAATTTTCCATCTTTTAACTTAACAAATCAGGTCCTGGAAGTGGTAAGCAAAGTAAAATATTTGGGGCACATTTTAAGAAGTGACCTCTGTGATGACGAGGACATTAAGAGGCAGTGTGGTAAGCTGTACATGCAGGCTAACACTCTGGCACGTAACTTTGGCATGTGCTCAGATCCTGTAAAAGTGTCCCTCTTTCGTTCCTTTTGTACTCCTCTCTATACCGCCCACTTGTGGTGCAACTATAGTAAGGTAGTAATGAAGAAGCTTCAAGTGGCTTATCAGGATGCTTTTAGAATCCTCATGAAGCTCCCTAGATGGACTTCGGCAAGTCACATGTTTGTTACGAGTAACATCCCAACTTTTCATGCGCTTCTGAGGCTCTTCATGTACAAATTCATCTGCCGACTGAGTTTGTCAGCTAACGCGGTTGTTAGAGCTCTGTCATCTTTATCTTACAGTGACACGAGGTACTCCTCAGTCCTTTTTAAACATTGGAGCAACTGCCTATATGGTTTGTAATTAGAATGTGTTTGTATTTTATTTTTTTATTTATTTTTTATTTTTTTTATTCTTGTTATGGACATATCCCTTGTCTGAAATAAAGTTTGATTGATTGATTGAATAGGTGATGGTGTTATTATGGGAATAGAGATAAAATGCTTCATGCCACAACTATTTACTGTCTCCTTCCTTACGGTTTAAAACATGTCCTAAAACCAACATCCTCACACATTTACATTTATTTTTGAAACATTTAATTGAATCTGCAGGAGGTTTTGTTTTGAGAGTACAACGAATCTTCATAGCAGAGGCTTTCTGATCATTTAAGGAATAATTTAGTAAGTCTCCAACATTAGGTGAGGCCAGAAATGGAGACAGTGGCCATAAAAACTGTTTTAGCAGGAGAGTCCATGTTTGGAATTGGAAATGGGATGGAAAAATGTTACCTTCAAAATGCTGCATGTCAAAATAAGGGCATGCTTGCTTTTTTATTACAAGCTTCTGTGTTGATTAAATTACTTTTGTGATTCTTTTGAGCAAAAAAGGATGAATCGTCACTTCACCTCCAGATCCCTCCGTTCAATGGTAGTCTTGGAGGTTAAAAGCTCTTCTTCTCCACTGGTGACCCTGAGCTGCAGAGCGTGGAGCTCAGCCTCCCACTCCCTCTTCTGATGATTGATCATAATGTCAATCTGTCTCATCAGCTCCTGCAGCTCAGGCTCGCATGAGGACAGGACAGAGCTGCGTAGCAGAAGATTAAAGCGTGTTATCAACTTCATTTGTGTAAACACGCATCTAAAGATGGCTGACTTAGCCTCACGACAAACCAAACGTCTGTTACCTTATATCAGGATTCTGTATTGATTCCAAAGAAACCTCCATCTCGTTCAAAAATGGCGCCGTCTGTCCCCTCTGCGCGCTAAGGTGCTACAACACGGTGGACTCTATCCAGATTGTCCTTACAAGCTAAGACCGGCACGTTGTAGAGTATAAACAAGTTTGATGACATCGCTACGTCAACAACACTATTCGGCGTTCAACTGCTTTTCTTTACAAAGAATTTCCGGTTCCAAGGCGGTACATCCGCCTTCTAACTGTGACCTCATTACGTTTTACGTAGGCAACATTTTAAAAAATGTAATTTATTATTTGGTCTTCGACTTTAAAAATAAGGTTTGGGAGGGAAAATTAAAGAAAAAACAAACACATTAATCTCACGGCTTAAGATTCAGATGTCGTGTAACGTGAAGGTACGTCTGAAATTCCATGAAATTAGACATTCTATTATAGTGTGTAAAAATACAATAATACTTTTAAAACAGTACATTTACAGAAAAACTACATATCACTTTAAATTAACTTTAAATTATTTTATGTGTCTTTCCCGGACACGTGGCTCGTTGGTCTAGGGGTATGATTCTCGCTTCGGGTGCGAGAGGTCCCGGGTTCAAATCCCGGACGAGCCCATAATTTTTAGCATGGTCATTTAGAATGTGATTTGAAAATTCGGCGGTCTGCTGTCCGAACATATTGGTCGCTGTGTCGCTGCGTGAGTGTTGTATAAATTATCTGCTTGGCCATGGCTAGGGAAGAGGGATATCATGATAGCTTTTCCGTTTTTACCGCAATCCCGCGAGCAAGGTGTCATCGTGAACCGATGCTTCAACAGCACAAATGTCAAGAAAACATGAAACATTTATTACCTACAATATACATATGTTCCTTTAACACATCAGCATTTTGTTGGTAGAGGGGTATGATTCTCATATTGAATGCGAGAGACTCCGGGTTCAATTCCCAGATGTGCTAAGTTTTCTTTATATGTCTTTTGAGAAACATTTTATCAGGATGTGTTATGGTTAAGGAAAAAGCAAAACACATCACCTACTTTGGAACGTTCATCAACCCCTCCTTTACCACTCCCCCTTCCTCACCCATCTCTCCACCTGCCTTCATTCAAACTAAACAAAGAGCGTTTCCTCCGCTCTGCATCCCCAGCTGTTCATGGGAGGGCTTTTGGCTGTTTCGCCCCCACCAACGCAACAGACGCTCTAGCAGGAGGCAGGCAAGCTGCTCTCTGACATCATTCACAGCACAGACACCGAGCTGCACAAACCTAAAAGAAAACACCGCAGATACACACATCACCTGTAAGTAATCTGTTTTATTACAAACTATTATCTGACCATGGCTGTTTTGTGTTTCACTCAAGCTTATAAAAAAACCAACAGCATCCAACTTTAGGATTTAAGTGATTCATTTTGATGGTATTTGAAATGAACATAGAATTTGGTTCTAAACAAATTCTTCCCTTTTAAAACGGTTTCTAATACTGAAGATATTTGATTGAAAGACAGACAGCGTTGGAACTTTGACATCAGCTCTGACATCTTTCCTATCGACAGACTTTTAGATCGGAACTCACTCGGATCATCTCAGAGGACTCTTTTTTTTGTGATCTTCTGGGGTCTACCAGCTTGACGATGGTTTTGTGCGACGATGGAGAGTGCAGCGTCTGCCTCTTGCCATATTCCCGCATGGACAAGATCCCACGAGTGCTTCACTGCAGGCACACTTTCTGTGACCCGTGCCTGGACACCATGTCGCGGGTCAGGAGCGGGCTCCTCACTGTGCCCTGCCCTCTGTGTCGCAGGGTGACCTGCGTGGGCCGAGGACTCAGCCTCCAGGAAGCCCTGTGGGTCAACAACAAGCTCTGGGAGCAGATCCAGGAGGACGTGGAGTCAGCGGCATTGGAGGAGGATGAACAGAGGCATAGAGCCGAGGAGGGGAGGATGGAGGCGAAACTACAGCCCTCATCACATGCACAACGGTGAGTTCATGAATGGAAACAACAGCCCACCTAAAAACATCTATTTCCGTCACCTGGAATCTTGAATTTCAAGTCCTGTTGTGTTTTGACTCAAAAGTTCAAATAGGGGACAGCTGCTTTCAAAACACTCCACAGTCAAATTCCAAACTCACCAAAGCAGTGACACATCTGTGTGAGGCAGCTAGTTTGTCCACAAACTTCTCATTAGCACCTGGTGTTCTGCCTCTGTTTACCTTCACAGCATCTCCTACAGGTCTGGCACCACTAAGTTCAAGCTGTTCTTCAGGAGGTTCAGCCTGACCAGGCAGCACCAGGAAAGGATCATCCCCGGTAGCAATGTGTGAGTGTGTGTGTTCGGTTACTTTTAGAGCAGGAACCAGTCAAACCTCATATCTCACCCGCACACTTTTCCTCTTTTTCGAAGGGAAATGAAATCATGGCGCAGACTTTCAGCTCACGAGACAAGAGGATGAAGAGCAGCAGCCCACGGGATTGTCTGAAATCGCTGAACGACCAGACTGAACTATGACGGTGTAAGGAAAGTTGGGTCGGTTGACCGGTGCCCTCTCCCCCGTGTATTTGCTAGGATTAATCCTTCCAGCTGGTGCTGTGGGATTTAGTTCAGCTGTCTCCGTGGGGCTAACACCCCGAGACCCCCTCAGAACAGATGGTGTCCTCCTCTTCACCACCTAACAATGCACTTATGCTTTATTTATGACGGCTCTAATTCTACTCTTTTTGAAAATCTGTTTTTACTTTTTAAATGTAATTCTCATCTCACTGGGCAGCTTAAGGTGACGACTTGCCTACTTCATGTTGTTGATGACAAGAAAACGTTTAAATAACTGTAAAAAGTGAAGCCAGTTGGGGGGGGGGGGGGGGTCTAAGTATGATAATGTGAATATCACATCTGTGGACCGGGCAGAAAACAAAAACTTGCCACAAAAAGCTTCAGTCAGCCATGAAAGTGGATTATAATCTCCATTTATTAAGCATCTGGCAAATATCCTACGTTGAGCTGTATCAGAAAACGGGATCATCGCTTTCAAACAAAAGACTTCTGTTTTGTTTTCTTGATCTAAAAGAAAAAAAACGGTTGTGAGAGATTTAATTCCTGCTCCAAAGCCATGTTTGAACATGAATGTGAGGAGTCTGTTGTTTTAATGAGTCCGTTAGTTGTCCCGCTGGTTTGGTGAACATCGGAAAGCCTCCTTCCCAAACACTCCCACAGTCCGATGTGGAACCGTACTGGTAGACGGGAAACAAGGGTCACTCGTGTTAATCTGAACTGACAAAGTAATGATTAAAAATCCAACATTGCTTTTCAATTGTGGCTCATAACAACAATAATAATAATAATAATAATAATAATAATAATAATAAGCCCTGGACCAAAGAATGGTGGAACATTTTACTTAACATTACGTTGCTCAACCTTTTGAGGCAATCAGGGATTTCTGCACCTGTCCACAGGTATTCAGATCCACTCCTCGTGAGCAAACTGCTCCCGCTGTCGCAGGGTTCCTTCTCCAGATGTTCAACAGGAACATCTGCCAGGTTCGCATAGGGACGCTTGAGAGTGGTCTAGTGTTTGGTCCTGATCCCGCCTGAGGAATCGTGACTGGGAACTGAGACCACTGGGAACACGGGGCTGAACACTGGTCCCTGAGCAGATCCTGCATCAGATGCAGCCCCAGAGCAGAAGTGAACCTCTTGAATGTTTCCCAGCGGGTCTTTTAACTCTCATCTTCAGGTTTGTGCCTGTCAACATTGAGCTGGTGTGATTGACCAGGAAGCTTCAGCTTTGGAAGTTTCTATCTTTCCAAAGGACCTGCTCCCAGAAGCTTTGTGGGTTAACCTGCACTTAGTGGATGTGTTTGTTTTCAGCGTTGGTGTCCACTTCTGCTGCGCATGATAATTGTTTTTTAATCTTCCAAGACGACTCTGTCCGGTGCTTTCTGTGGTCCACGCCCAATGTAGAACACACCCTGATACCAAACAGCACTGTGACTACTTTTCACCCTTCTAACAGGCAGACTGATTACAAGACTGAAGACACCTGTGATGCTGATTACAGGACACACCTTAGTTTCACACAGTTTTTGTTTCTAGGGTAAACATGTTTTTGTCCAGATCAGTTTGATTGTTTATTATCATTGTTATTATTATTATTATCAACTCAACAATGTCTGACTGCCATGAGTTATTTTTCTTACATAAAATTTCTGTTCTGTTCAGTTTCGTGTTGTTTGACTGACATTTGGGGTTACATCTGTGTGTTTAGTCAGTCAAGAAGCTCAGTCCAAACTCTAAACATGCACAGCCTTGGGTTTGCTGGCTGTATGCTTCCCTGTCTGGGCTGGTTAGCAGCAAGGCCGTTACCCTGCAGGGAACAAGTGGGGTTGTGGAAATGCCAAAGAACCAGTTTCAATTTTGCAATTCATTTGCTGACTCATCATCTGGTCCTCCAAGTGCTAATCACGGGGATGAAAGTGGGACACAGGAGGATGCAGCTCCCAGTGAGGCTAGGCAGGGCTGGAAGACATTAGCACGGTAGTCTATGTTAAATCTGTAATTAATGATCTTGCTTTCAGAAGATTATCATTAATTCTTTAAAATAAAAGTAGTTTTGCCCCCCGAAACACACATACATGCGTTTTTAAATGAAAACATAAAACAGCATTTGTGAATGCTATGAATACAAGTTGAAGTTGATATTCTTGTGAAGCCCAGCTCATATGAAACTGAATTTTGTAACATCTGTGGTTGTTTGTCATCTGTAAAACCAGGGCGGTATAGAATAACGACACATCCCAGCAGCAATAACCAGCATGGTGCAATTATGTTTCCCCAGATCAACTACATTAAGCAAAAACACATTCCTGTGCAAATCTGTTTCTTCCTCTGCAATATTTAACATATTTGTGTCATTAGATAATAAAATCTATTCAAACTCTATGAAAACTAATCCATTTAATTAAATCCAGTGCTGCTGAAGTAGTTTGTTTTTATTCGTGTCCCAGAGTTGAAAGGGTGAGCTGTTATTTTTATTTTAAGAGAATGGATGAGAAGGACCAGCTGAATTCTGGACAGATGGTAAAACACAATGGTTATAAGTAATTGATCTGCTTCAAAAATACATTTTGATTGAAACTTTAGATGCTTTCATGATTCTAGTGGCTGGAAATAACTGCAATGCCATCTTCACGTAAACAAATGAGTCTGTGACCGCCTGGCTAAACATAAAAGTGTAACCCAGACGGCCAGACTGAACAGATATCTTGGTTTTACAGTCTTTTATTTTGACACTCAAAGTAGCCGCGTTTTCGTCCTCAAAGTGGCAAGTGTGTATTTTTCCTGGCGATAGGGGGCAGTAGATACCTAAGTAGTTACAAGCTAGCAGTATTTTTGTGTTGAGTAAGACCTCAATGGATGCCAACTAGGGTCAAAAAGCCCAGAGAAGTGCAAACTTCAGCGAAATAACGAGCACATCAGACTCCCTTTCATCACTGGCAACAAGTGAAGAGGTTAATGTGTAAAACAACAATGTTTAAGAATGATTTAAGTTTTGTAACTGTTTCTGTTACAAAGCAGTAAATGCATTTTGTCCTCACGGGCTCCTGTAGGTGGAAACTGGTTTAGACCTGCGCTGATGAATTTTAGACCTGATTTTTCTGGTTTTATCTTACAAAGCCGCCAATATTTTCCAACAACTAGGCATCATTTCATTCATTTTCAACAACACTTTGATGGATCTTTCCAGAAATTAATGGTAAAAACGACGTTTTCTCTTTAATCTCCTTGGGCCGTGTCCACATATGTGGACATTGGCTCCTTGCACTTTTAAAATTTTATCATCTTCATCTTAGACCTTTTTATTTATTGACACATGATATTGATATTGACTTTTAACGTTTTTTGTTTTATTTTTCATAGGAAATGCGACAAATTTAACTTTCATTTTATTTTAATATTTATATTTTTGTTTCTGTTAATGAGAGTAACAGTTAGATGTATTTCTTTTCTTTTAAATCACTTCAAATCCAGGTTCAGGTCTCAGGAGGTCGAGTGTGAGACCTGATTTCTACCAAAATCACATTACAGTGGCTGCCATCATTCTGACCTCAACATGTGAAAGACCTCAGCAAAAAAGGTTTAGCATCTATAACACATTTGCATATTGTTGGAGTGCAAAATTCAGAGCTGAGGCCAATGAAATGTTGAGATGGCACATCAGACTGGTCCCTGTGGTAAAGCTGGGAGAGATTAGCCTGTCTCTGCGTTGCACTGATTGTTTGTTCTTTTTCATTTAAAAAGCCTTCGCGTCCAACAGTTGCATCAAATCTGAGAAACAAACATTTCAGAAAAATGATTAAATTTCAAACAGTCATTTTTGTGCCGGTGAAGGTTCTCAGTCATCCAGGTCATGATAATCCAAATAGATTTGAATGAAGGTGCCTGGACTTCTTTGGTTTCTTGAAGACGTTTTGCTTCTCATCCGAGCAGCTTTGTCAATTCTGACTGGAATATGGGAGACAAGCTTATAAACTGTATATGTATATTGTTGCCTAATGAGCAGAAACTGCCTATGAATACCCCTCCTCCCTACCTCCTGATGAGCCGTCATGGTCGTTAGTCTCTGTTGTGAGGCAATCGTGATAAGATTCAAGAGGGTGTGGTGGTCATCTAATCAACACCATTCCAAATATTCCAGAGGTGGCCATACTGGATTGCTGATTCGGTGGACCATTAAAACACAGTGACCCAATTCTCCCATTTAGGCGTTAATCCAGGCCTGGCCAGTGTGAGGGGGAACATTTGGCTCTTCCATCCTGCTTTTGAATAAAGCCGAGAATACAGGCAGTTGGGTCAGAACCGAAGCTCCACACTACCTGCAGGTTTACCAGGCTGGAACCACGTTTACCTTCATACCTGCCTTAATTCTTCACCCCGTAGTTTCTACAATTAAACATTCCTCAGAGGTTCCGGTCCATATCAACAGGACAGCATCATCACCAGCACCACCCACGATGGGAATCTCCCGCTCCACCACGTACCAAAGGTTCTGGACTGGAACTAGGATTACGGTTCTCTTTGTGGAGATTACATCTAATCGAGTTATTACGTGAAGCTCTACAGTCTGCACCCACAAACCAACAAAATCCAACAACACAGCAAAGAACTGTGTGTGTAAAAGGCCTCAGAGCAGCAGGAGAGTGTGAGAATTACAATAAACACAAAAGGCTCGTGCATAACTTTGGTAATAAGAGGTTTATTAATCATTTGGAGAGACATGCTAGATCTCTGTAGTGTGGATGAAGACCCAGGTCTGCTGCACTAAACTGTGACTGTACACACACACACACACACACACCTGCAAGGCGTGGTATCCTCCTACACACAGACTAGGATGACTTGGTCAGTTTCCATGGAAAGTTAAAATGGGCCATCAGGTGGACTCTTCTGCTTTAGGAGCTTCAAGTACAACGCAGTTTCCATAGAAAGATGAACCATTTTATGCTTTAATAGAACAAAACAAATATCTCCTTCAAAAAAAACTCCGTAAGAGGTTGTGTGGTGAGGAGAGCTGAAGGTTTCTGAGAAACCAAAGGTCTTATGATGTACAGGTAGGTAGCCGAGGGAAGTGAACTTCATCCCGTTTTATGCTGAAGATGACTTATTAAACCAAACCCGTCTTTTTATCACCACGTTTCCCCATCGTGCTTCCTTCATGAGCACGACTTCTACTTCAAGAATTTCCTGATTCTCTGGAGCAGAATTATTTTATTAGTTTCTTTCACTCCGAATCTAAACCGTGTTCTTAAAAAGTGCAATAAAGTTTTCACAACAAAGACGAGTTAAATCTCAGTAGTGTTCTCAACTCTGGCTGACTTCACCACCAGAACGTTGGAGAGGGAGAGCAGAAAGCACAATTCCAAAAACATCAACTTCAGTAGTCCGTTTAAAAACACAAGCAGCAGTAAAAAAAAGAAGAAAAGAATGAAAACAGACTAAGAGTTTCTCTAACAATCACACGTGTCTTTGAATGAAGCGACTGTACAATTCTAACGAAGCTTCTCTCCATTTCAGAACAACCTGAAAGGTCTACATGTGCAAATTCGTCTTTAGTCAGGAAACGAGATGTTTACCATACTAAGGGTCTGTCTGACCACCACACAGAGAACTTTGGGTCCACGTTTCTCCGACACAACAAACTACCAGATTAACCACAGCAGCCGGAGAAAACCTGACATCCTCCCGACTGGAGGTGTCCTACAAAGCGCTGTGATGCGAGGATGACGCGGTGTGGCAGTGGCCCTCAGTGGAACGGCATTCGAACGCTGTCTGTACAGAAAGCACAAAAGTACACACACAGCAAAACAATGTTCTCAAGTCATGTAAACAGAAACTGCAGAGAGTGCATCAACTCACTGGTGGAATATTAACAATTGTGTTTGTTTTTTTACTCATGTACACAGGTAGGCAGCACCTGTGCTTCACAACTAGCATGCATTAGATACTCTGGATGTTACAGCTCACTTTGTTCCGCAACGTCTCAAACAGAAACAGTACCAGCGGAGCTACAGGCAGGAACGCTGCGATTGGCTTGGAAAGGTTGAAAAGTGAAGTATAGATCCGATAGACGGAAGAAATGACAGGAGCACGATTTCTGCTGCTGCTCTTGTCCTGTCTGCATGTTAGCTCTCAATTCCAGAGCAAACTTGCATGTTTCTTTAAAAAAAAGGAGGAAAAAACAAAGATTTTCCTGAAAATACAAAACAAAGAAACAAACTTTTCTTTTCTACATATAAATGTATACTCAGATGAGACTTGGGGCGGATGTTTTTATATTTTAGACTTTTTTGGCAGTTTTGTTGACAAAGGAGACCCAATTTCACATATTGCTGATTCCAACCAATCGTTTTTGTGGTTGGAATAGGAAACCAGGATCTGAACGTGCAAAGTCAACAGCAGGTTAACCAATGGCAAGCAACATAATAAGCGTGTGACACGTGGATGGTATTCCAGGACGGACAGTGGGCATTAACAGGAGCAGCCGCCCTCGGTGGTCTGGGGCTCCTGCGGTTTGTCCAGCTTGATGTCAATCACTGGAGGACAATGTTAAGGACGCTACAGGCGCGTGTGCTGAAAAAAACAAAGTCACAAACAGAAAAACGATGCAAAAAAATATGCTAGAAAGACTGATTCGTGACAGGCTGTAGTACCACATCACCACCACTAGATGGTGGTAATGTAAAGTATCACTTGACTAGTTATCAAAACCTTCAATAAATCCACAAATTTCCTCTTCAAGTAGTTTATCGGTTTAAATTCAAGCATGTCTATCCATAAAAAGGCTCCTGACGATGTGTGTAGGTGGTATTTAATAGTTTATGAAATGATTAATAACCAGTACAAATGCTGGTGCTGCTGCGAACGAGTTAAAACTGCTGCGGTACCGCACACTGGGTCAGAATCACCGTTTAACCCAGCAGAACCTTCAGGGAGTCATTTTAAATGTTGTTTTGTTCCACATCACCAGAACAAGCAGAGTGTCTCCATACTGACCTGGTGGTGTATACGGCAGCAGCAGCAGGTGTTTAAGGGAGTACAGAAAGCGTGGCCTACATGCAGTCTGTAAATGTGTCTAAAACAACCCCAGTGAGGCTCTAAATGCTCCAGGATCAGTGTTTTTTCATGTGTAACGGTAACACTCCAGCGTGACACAAAGCCATTTGAAGGGCACCGTTTTTTAGCACGAGCCATGTAGACTGGCTCCTGTCCAGAGAGCTCGGAAGCTTTGGTCAGCTGCAAACATCACCAAACAACTCCTGTCCCACTCCACAGAATATTTTAATACTATAATATAAAATAATATAATATACTATACTATAATATAATATAATATACTATAATATAATATAATATACTATAATACAATATACTATAATAAACTATAATATAATATACTATAACATAATATACTATAATATTATATACTATAATATACTATAATATTATATACTATAATATACTATAAAATAATATACTATAATATAATATACTATAATATAATACAATATAATATACTATAATATAATATACTATAATAAACTATAATATAATATACTATAACATAATATACTATAATATTATATACTATAATATACTATAAAATAATATACTATAATATAATATACTATAATATAATACAATATAATATACTATAATACAATATACTATAATAAACTATAATATAATATACTATAACATAATATACTATAATATATACTATAATACACTATAAAATAATATACTATAATATTATATACTATAATATACTATAAAATAATATACTATTATATAATATACTATAATATAATATAATAGACTATAATATAATATAATACAATATAATATACTATAATATATACTATAATATACTATAATAAAGTATAATATAATATACTATACTATAACATACTATACTATAATATTATATATTATATAATAAACTATAATATACCATACTATAATAAAATATAATACAATATAATATACTATAATATAATATACTATACTATAATATACTATAATATAATATACTATAATAAACTATAATATACTATAACAAACTATAATATAATATACTATAACATAATATAATATACTATAATATAATATAATACAATATAATATACTATAATATAATACAATATAATATACTATACTATAACATACTATACTATAATAAACTATAATATAATATACTATAATATAATATACTATAATATAATATACTATAATATAATATAATACAATATAATATACTATAATATAATATAATACAATATAATATACTATAATATAATATACTATAATATAATATAATAAACTATAATATACTATACTATACTATAATATACTATACTATAATATACTATACTATAATATTATATATATATAATAAACTAATATACTATACTATAATAAATATAATACAATATAATATACTATACTATACTATAATATACTATACTATAATATACTATACTATAATATTATATATATATAATAAACTAATATACTATACTATAATAAATATAATACAATATAATATACTATAATATAATATACTATAATACAACATACTATAATAAACTATAATATAATATACTATAATATAATATACTATAATATATTATACTATAATATACTATAATATAATATAATATAATAGACTTTCTGTCACAAGTCTGTTTTTGGAAAAGTGAGATGGGCCTTCGTGATGTTTTCACACACATCTGGCGAGTGTTCTCAGCCTCCCAGGTCACGGCCGAATGAAGGCAACTGAACTTCTTTGGCTTCTCGGATGAGGAGAGTAACGTACCAATGGTCAAAAGCATTCACAGAAGTGAAAGGTTTTTAAGGAAACAAAGCTTGCCTCCACACATCCCTTTGTTAATTTCATTAGATCAGGGCAGGAGGAGTTGCTTTCTGACATCTTTTGGCCCACGGCATGCTGCCAGGCCACTTCTATAGATTTCTACACTCTGCAGGTCTGGTAGTAATCCTGTCTGGGTGAGGCTAGGGGAACAGCTTTTAGTAACGTGGTTAATCACAATGAGCTCATAATTTAGAAAAAGAAGCTCAATTACATTTTCACACAGTCACGTCGGTTGAGTTTTTCCTGTAATAAAATAAATAATTGGAAAACCACTTCTTTTTCACCGCATCGTAGCGGTATGATGCACACAAACTACTTCTGCGTCCCAAAGAGAGCAACATGCCCTCAGTGATGTGTCAGCAGCTGAGGAAGCATCATCAGCCTTCATCCACCCATCACTGCACCTCCACCATACACAGCTCCCCCACATCCATTATGCCCGATCAAAAGAAGAGACAAAAAGCAGATACAACCAGCTAAAAGTGATCTGAAGAAGATGGTAGTAATAATAATAATAATAATAATAATAATAATAATAATGTTCAGGCTACGGCCCGGGCTGAGCAGCAGCATTCCTCGGCTCTACTTAAGTGCGATGGACGCGGTTGCGTTCCCCAGGACCCCCAGAGACGCCGTGATGACAGAGCTGTGTGCACATGGTCGAACCAAAAGCAATTTTCTAACTCATCTACAGTTTCCATAGAGATGGAGCTCCGCTCTCCGGAGCTGAGGAGGATATGAAGGACTGCTGCTTCTGAGGGACAAACAGTCGCAGGATGAAAGTGATCAGAGATGTTAAAGTGTCCTCAGCGTGCCGTATAAATAATCCTGTGGAAGCGGCAGAGGAACATCATCAGTGCCTTTAAGCATCACAGACGTGTATATTCCTCTGAGTGGGCGAACCCTGGCCAACCTAGAGGACTACACGCTTGTTGACAACACAGTCCTATATAAGGGTGACGCATCGATTCTCTAAGGTCATCGTGAGGTTATAAATCTTTGGTTTCAGCGGTCTTCCTCTTTATGACAAAATTATTTTTAACAAGTCAAAAATCTGAAGGAAACCGTAAGAATACTACTATCCCGTCAGCCTTTTGAGGCAGACGTAACGCTGTGAAACCACGGTGTAACTTCACATGAAACACACTGAACAGAGCCATCCACAACATGTCAGATAAAGATCTAGTCCTACACCTTAAAGAGTGGCGGTTTACTCTGGCCATGCAGCAGCACCTGAACAGCTTCTGCAGGTGAAGCCTAGTCCCTCAGGGGACAGAAGGTGTCGCTGACGAGCGTTTCATGCTGCAGAAGCTCCGTCGGACAGCTTTATACTCTGTTGTTGGTTTTAATAAGCAAACAGGCCGTAGTCTGGGGACTAAAGTGCAGATGGAGTCCGTCTGAACAAGGCAGACATCAGAAGCTGGTCATGGAGTTTCTCCGCTAGACAGGTGGCTGACAGCCTGCAGATCCCACTCTGACAGTTCATTTACTTTGAAAAGACGATCATTATAAACGTATAACCATTGAACTGAGGCGGTTACTACGATTTTAGCAAAACACTCTCATAATGTAGGATGGACAAAGGATACTGCCTTCTTTGCTTGTTTCTTGCATACGCTCCATCCCTGGCAGAGCCGCTGCAACACGCCGAAACAGCTGGAACACAGTAAACAGAACTCTTTGTTACATAATCATAGACAACAATCTATTATTTATTTACCCTTAGACGGATATAAATATCAATACAGAGTTTTAACAGAGCCATCTTTTATTTCTAGTTTCTTATTCCTGACTGACACCACTAAATATTTAGGTGAAACCAAGTTATGTGTTAAAATGACGTAGAAAGGCCCTGCTCACAGAGAATCCATGACTGGATTTCTGTATATGGAGTGGTGTCCAACCCTCGTCTTCTACATCCACTATCCAGCATGTTTCACCACAGAGCATGAACCAATATGAATGTGTGATGTGCATCATTAGCTGCTGGCAGGCTATTTGGAAGACAAGAAAAAATGTATCTTAGCCAAGAGGACTGTGATAAAATCCCTTTAACGATATTTTTCCTTTTTTTGTTTGTTGATCACGTTATTTTAGTGATGATTTGGAGCCAAAAGTGAAGTACTGGTTTGATTAGAGCCCAGCATCAACTTTCATGCATTCTGTCCATGAAGAAGTTCCTTTGCTCTAGTCTTCTACGTTAGAACGACAGGACCATTTCTCCCCCTAAATAAACCAGACTGGACATGAAAATCATTTGAAATAAAGCTCAAATGAAAAGATCTAAGCTATAATAAAAACAAAAAATACAACTATAGATGGGTTCACTGGGATATATTACACTGGCTTTAAATTAGAACAAAAAAAGACACACAACCTAAATCTTGTGAATTAGGGAAAATACTTCAATTTTCTAACTCTTCTTAAAAGAACCTCTTACCGTACAAGCCTATGTTAAGCCTTTCCTTATTTCAGGTCATTTAATCACATTGTATAAAAATAAAACATACCGACACCCTAATTAATTCTCACAGTAAGCATACAGGACTGGGGGCACTTTTTGTAAATTATATATATATATATTTATATATATAGCATAGCATAGTTTATTTATACAGCACATTTAAAACGCAGCATGGGAGCTGCCCAAAGTGCTGCACAGACTAAAACAAAACACAACCATTCGAAAGAACTAAAACTGAGGATAAAAATCCCAATCAAATGCAGATAAAACATGATGAATACTAAGAACACATTAAAACAATCATACAATAAAACACTAAAACGAGTCACTGTCTAAAAGCCAAAGCGTAAAAGCGGGTCTTTAAACGAGATTGAAACACCGCCAGAGATGGAGCCCGCCGAACTCCAATGGGCAATGAGTTCCATAGCTTTGGGGCAGCATGGACAAATGCTCGTTCACCCCGCGATTTGAATCGCATCCGCGGCGTGTGCAGCAGCAAAAGGTCAGCCGACCTCAACGTGCGCGTGGGCACATATGGAGTGAGCAGGTCAGAGAGATAGGGAGGTGCCAGGTCATTGAGAGCTTTAAATACAAAGGTCAGTAACTTAAACTGCACTCTGAAAATGACAGGGAGCCAGTGAAGACGTGCTAGGACGGGGTAATGTGGCTACGTCGGTGTGTACTCGTCAAGAACCTGGCAGCAGCGTTCTGGACGACCTGCAGCCGATTCAGGGCGGATACCGGAACACCAACGAGGAGGGCGCTTGCATAGTCCAGGCGAGAGGTAATGAAGGCAAGGATGACTGACTCCAACTGCCTCCGTTTCAGGATTCGTCTGAGGCGAGTAAGGCGGCAAAGCTGATAAAAGCAAGACCTCACTATGGAGTTTATCTGTGGGGCCATTGTGAGTTCAGCATCCAGCTCGACCCCGAGACTCGTCACACACTGTTTGGGGTTGAGGGTTAAAAGGACACAAACAGTGTGAGAGCCATGGTGGTTGCGGGGGTCAAAAACAATAAACTCAGACTTCTTTTCGTTTAACTTTAAGAAGTTGGATGCCAGCCAGGCCTTCACGTCATCTAAACATGCAGCCAATTTCGAGCCTGCATTTTTCTCATCCATTTCTACGTATAGTTGACAGTCATCAGCGTTAATGCGATAGCTCAGGTCATGCTGATTCAGGATATTGCCCAGAGGCAGAAGGTAGATAGAAAACAGCAATGGCCCAAGAACAGAACCTTGTGGCACCCCCCAAGGCAGTGGAAGACAGGACTATGCACAGTCACCAATCTGTACAGAGATGGAAAGGTTTGATAGGTAGGAGCGGAACCATTTATGCGCCACCCCCGTCACCCTCAACCCAAGACCCAAGCCGATCCAGTAAAATATGGTGATCGACCGTATCAAAAGCCGCTGAAAGGTCTAGCTGGAGCAGCAGTACCCTAGACCCAGAGTCAGATGCCACCAGAATGTCATTTAGCACCCTAATCAAAGCAGACTATATATATATATATATATATATATATATATATATATATATATATATATATATAAATAAAACATGAGACATACACTGACACGTCTGAGAGGATTACCATCACTGCCACCTGAGACACAGGTTCTAAGACACATGAATGCTGTAAGAAACCACATTTCTTTACTTGTGCAGACCGTTTAAAATGCTGTTTAAATCTCATTAATACTCAGAATCCTGAATTTGGGGTGGGGACTGCTGACAGACAAACAATGGAGAAGCTGCATCCTTTGGAGGCAGGACTGAGATCTTTGTTTTGGCTTTACAGCACCACACTGAGCTCTGGGACTCGGATGTGAAGAATAACCTCCTGTGTCTGCTCTGCTGCAGGATGAGCCAGGCAGGCGCCTTCCATCACTGACTGGCAATACAGCCCGCTTTCCTTTCTTTGCTTCTTAAGTCCATACACAGGCTGATTTAAACAATTACCCCCTGTTAAGCAGCAGATTGTGTTACTGAATCAGGCTGTCCTCCTTTGTGTCTGGAACCATCAAATGTGCCCACACACAGCAGGAAAGGGCAGAGCGGCTGGCAAAGACTTGATGTGCTGTCCAACCACATCAGGGAGCAGACGTATCTGGAGCTGCTCTGAAAGGCCGAGCTCACAGGCAGGAGGATTAAACCGGCTGTGACAGAGGAGTTAAATACTTGCCAACTCTGTCACTTCCTAAGACCTGACCAGACACTGTTTAACGTGGAGGCCGATTTTAATCTGCCAGTCTTGGAGAATGGCAGAAAAGTGGGGGAGGAGCCTAAATGTGTCACAAATCAGAAAGGTGTGAATGGAGGTGTCGTTCTTTTTTAAGCATCCAGGAAAAACACAGGTTCGAGCAGAGCTGCAGCTGATAGCATGGACAGCAAGCTTGTGCGTTTACCATGTTCACTAAAGTGTTTTATATTAGTAAAATAAAGCATATTTTAGATTTTTGCACTAATTCCTGGATAATCAATCCATCCATCCATCCAAGGTTGGGTCACAGGGGAAACTGCTCCAGGAAGGAAGCCGAGACATCGCTCTCCCCAGTAACGCATCCCAGCTCCCTCTGGGGAATGCCAAGGCATTCAAAGACCAGAGAGCATAAATAATCCCTTTTCTGTAAGTTCTGG
The DNA here is from genome assembly GCF_043380555.1 of Nothobranchius furzeri. Taxonomy (NCBI): domain Eukaryota; kingdom Metazoa; phylum Chordata; class Actinopteri; order Cyprinodontiformes; family Nothobranchiidae; genus Nothobranchius; species Nothobranchius furzeri. The sequence goes on along the minus strand of NC_091756.1, from coordinate 60,700,041 downwards.
AGCTTCTTGAAGGTCTCCTTCCAGTTGGACATGCCAGGAAAAACCCTAAGATGCCAGATCCTCCTCAGCAGGAACAACTTTTGATGCAGAGGAGCAGTGGCTCTACTCCAAGCTTCCCCAGATGACGGCACTCCAAACCTTGTTGCTAAGGCTGAGGGTGGCTTCAGGGGATCAAGGTGTGTTATTTGTACCAGTGTCTATGCTTTAACCAATATACTGAATAATGTTTGTTTTTGGGAGAGGATCAGGAACAGAGTTATATTGCGAGTCTTCCTCCCCTGGAAGTAAGGACCCAGAAAGTCCACTATCTGGAGATGACCGAGACAAGAAAGGAGATTTATCTGGATCCCGTAACAATAAGAGTCATGATTCACATCTTATGGCCAAAGGATGAGGGTTGGAAACAGACAAAGTAAATTGAGAGTTTTGTCTTTTAACAACTCCATTTTCATTCATTCATTCATTCATTCCCGCAAATGACTCCCTGATCCATCGCTCATCTCATGCTCCATTCTACCATCGTTTGGGGAAAGGTCACCAAGATACTTGAGCTCCTCCCTTTGAGGCAGACTCATTCCCAATCTAGAGGGAGAATCCCACATGATGCAGTTTCAGTTTCCTGGCTTCAAGTCAACATTAGACAGTCGGCTAAAAGCTAAAAGGCACAAGAGGGTGACACCAGCATCCTCTGCTTGTGTCATTATCAGAGACTCAGTGAAGGAGGTGTGATGTGATGCTGCCACAGCGATGTCTTTCAGAGATGGATAGGAAAAAAGTACTTTGTCCCAGTAAGAATGTAGGCACTATTCGGACAGCAACCATGCTGTTGCTCGTTTACATATTTACTAAAAGAGATTTGTTTCCATCTCTGGACCATCAGCATATGTAGAAAATTAGATTTTGTAGCGGCATGAATGGCCTCATTTTGTGACCCAAAGGTCACACTTCCCCAGCTAGGTCACACTGTCCTGCTGAACTTCTGTCCCACAGATTATCCATCACAGCAGACACAGTCTGCTGAAAACCATCTTTAATCTGACTGCCTTTTATCTGTCTGCTGTTCCGTCCCAAGATGGAGGACACTTCAAGATTTAAAATTATAATTTTTAATAAATTCTTTTTACTGTTTATTACAAGGTTTATAAATAATCATCATAAATAATCATCGTGGTTCATTATAAATGTATTTAATTACTGAAATGACTTATTATTCTTTGGTTAATAATAATTATTGTTTATGATGATCAGTAATGTTTAACAGTGTGAAGAAGGTCATTTGCACGTGTACACACCATGCAGAACTGAATTCAGGGTAAAGGTAACCACCTCACAAGTCTTTGCTCCATAACCAAAGCTTTCCATCTCTGAGAGGGCGTGTTCTGAGGTTTTAATAAAACAAAAACTCCTCAGCTCAAGTCCAGTTCTGAACCAACCAAAAGCTCTCGGTGGTGACGAGAGTCCATGAGGATAAGGGTCGGCCGCCCTGAAGCCTCCACCTAAGCTGTTCTGTCACGCCGATAGAATCGCTCCGAATAAACGCCACCTGCACCTGCTGACGCAAAACTCCTTCAGAGTTATTGATTTTTGAGACGCAACCAGTTCATCAGTCGTTGTGACCCGGAAACACCTCAGGACCGATTTGGTCGCACCAAGGTCCTTCTACCAACCTCGTGCTCCGAGGTCATCAGCTCCACCTGACATCTCGGATCCAGAAGAGGGTCTCCTGACTGGGTGAGGTAGACACTTCCGACAGATGGCGTCTGTATGCTGTTCTCTCTAAGAAACAACTTAGTTAGCTGCAAAACAACTCTTTCACCCAGAACGCGTTTCTCTCTCTGAGAGAAATCTTCTGAGATTCATCCACGCAGCCAACACACGCATTTCAATTTAGTTTCCATTCAGACACAGGGTTGCTCTTAACACCAGGTTTTAATATCAAAGCTGTTAAAAATTGTCATCTTTAACTTGTTAGTGATAAATTCTTAACTTTTTAAACCTGACTTCTTTGAAATGAAACACAGAAAGGTGTATATTTGGTTATTGAACAAGCAAAGATTCCATTAAGTCTTCTGTTTAATAAATTAACTTTTGCTATTAATTAAATTTCTTAACCCTTTGATTCATGAATTATGAAATCTTCAACCATGATTTTTTTAAACATTTTTTTTCATTCATCTTTAGGTGTGAATGAAACAAATTTCATATTTACATATTTTTTGTAAAATTTAATTTACAAATAATTTATTACATGTCCACCTCAGTGGACAGCGTGCAATCTGAACATGAAATATGTTGGCTTGACTTACTGAAGTACAAATGGAGGGGTTCAAATGCAATAAAGTCTTCAACAGCTGTGCTTAATAGCAAAAACAAATAAATAACAATTTTAAGTACCTGTCCACTGTAGTGACCGTTATGCATCAAAGGGTTAAATTAAATATTAATCTCTGGATTAAATATAGACCAAGCAGGTTGGTGTATGAACTCCTATCGATTAAATTAATCCATCCATTTTCTGAACCCGCTTTGTCCATGCAGGGTCCACGTGGGGGTTGGGCACGCTGGTGCCTATCTCCAGCGGTCAACGGGCAATCAGGCGGGGTACACCCTGGACAGAGAGCCAGTCCATCGCAGGGCACGATTATATTAATATCCTAGATATTTATATATGATATAAGCTGCATTTGCTAACTTGTTTGATCTTTCTCAGAATCTAACAAAGCTGATAGCAAACAGCATTAATTCTAGTATGTAGATTATCTACGCTACAATTTGAAACTTCCATGTTTGAAAACTCCTTGTTTGAAGAAACATGTGGCTCTCCGCTCCATCTCTTATTGCAGCTGGACCATCTTCTCTGCTGACTCAGCTCTGCGGGGATCACTGTGGAGTCTGGCTACGCAAGACTAATTAGACCTCACGGATGTATGCAGTGCTTGTTCAGTGACTGCAAACAAAAATCTCCACAGGGTCCTTTTAAAGTGCCTCACATCCATCAACAGTAATTAGGATTAGGTGAATTACTTGTCATATTAATGAGCCAAATAATTGCTCATCAATTAGCTTTAATGTGTGGATATACTATATCTACATCTCGGATTAGACCACACATGGACTCCTGTGAATCATGACGTTTTCACAGCGAAATTATGATCATAACTCGATCAGGGCTCTTTGCAATGGTTTTTAAATCCCCAGCTGCTTCAGCCCTCTCCCCCCTCCCCCTGCGCAGCGGCCGCAAACTCACTGATGCGCCTGCAGCCTCTCAGTGTCCCTGCTGAGCGCTGATCTAAACATCTCAGACTTCTTCATCAGCTGGAGTTTATTGCAAAACAATTCCCGACCAGGCCAAGAGAGGGTGTTGCACTATTCTGAGGTATCCTGCCACCATTACAGTCACATGTCAGGTCCACAATAGTGTATTTACCAATGTGTTTACATTGTTTTAATGCATTTCAGAGACTTTTTAGCATGAACAACTTTGTCCCCCATCCACCTCTTTATGCAGTTGGCATCTCTAAAACTCACGTTTCTTGCCTTCTCCGTCCGTGAATAAAACCCTTGCTGCATGTGCTTGTACTCCTTCAGTCGCGAGTATTGCCGTGGCTGTAACATTCACACTAGGCCACATTGACAGACTAAAGCTAAAGATAATCAAATGAACGCATCTTTAGCTTTACGGTCAGCTCTAAAGTGATCAGCTGAGAGCATGTCACATGCTCTGTTCTTGGTCTTTCTCACATATATGATGTCATGAGAATGAATAATAAATAACCTGCACTTGTATAGCGTCGTTCAGAGTCAGAGGACTTTAACACTACAGTGTATCATTCATCCATTCACACACTGATGGTGATGAGCTATCATCAACGTGTTCTGTTCTTCATATTCTAATATGGTCCCATGGTCCACCAACTAGTGACCCCACTCACCTGTTTGACGTTGTAACCAGTCTTAGCGCTGGTCTCTATGAACATGACATTCATCTCTTTAGCTCTCTGTTCTCCTTCCTCGATTGTGATTTGCCTGTAAACAGAGGGTCATGTTAATGAATGCGAAATAGAATCTGAACCCAGAACAGCAGCTAATAATACTGTTCATGCGTGGTCATTTTAGTGTAAGCACAGCCTTAATTGGCTAACAGTGAAGGAACAATTAATTACACTGCCCCCTGAGAAATTACAACAGCAAATTTGTATGGCGTTTTAATGAATCTGACAGCAGGGGCGGTTCTAGGCCAAATTTTCCAGGGGGGCCACAGTGGGGCCAGTATTTTTTCATGGGGGCGCAAGAAAAAAAGGGAAAAATTTGGGCAATATCAAAATTCTTTTTTGTCTTCGCCATATGACTAATTTTGTGCTTGTGCACAATTTTGCCAAAGGAAATTCATTGATGTCAGGAAAATAAACTGTATTGCTTGCCTTCGTCTCTTAGCGTCTTTTCTGTTAGTCGTCCTCAAGAATTTCTTTGGGTCCCACTTAAACTATTTTAAATCTTTTATTCAAAAATCCACTGGGTAAACAGTTCTGTCCACAGAGTGTGCTGCGCTCTAAAGGCTCCGTTTGAAACGCTGCAGCGCATTAGTTCCCATCTCCGAGGCAGCTCGGGGGGGGGGGGTAATCCGATCTCTTCAGCACAGGGGCCATAACAGGGGCCAGGGCCGGTTCTATAGGGGCCCAGGCCCCTGTTTACAACCGCCAATGTCTGGCAGTGATTGCTTTGTTCTCTCTCTGACACAAAGTGTGAAACACAGACAAGGATCTCTGCTGTACTCCAGCCAGAAAGTCCAGAAACACCAGAGGCGTAAGTCAGTCTGCTGCTGGTCTTCTGAGAAACAACGATGAACACCTAACATACAGTGGTGTGAAAAACTATTTGTCCCCTTTCTGATTTCTAATTCTTTTGCAAGTTTGTCACACAAAATGTTTCTGATCATCAATCACATTTAACCATTAGTCAAAGATAACACAAGTTTGAACCTTCCCAGGAGTGGGCAGCTGACCAAAATTACCCCAAGAGCGCAAAGACAACTCATCCGCGAGGTCACAAAAGACCCCAGGACAACTTCTAAAGAACTGCAGGCCTCACTTGCCTCAATTAAGGTCAGTGTTCAGGACTTGCCAAAAGGCATTGAATTCATGGATAAAAAAGATGCAAGTTCAACTTTCATTTTGGAACAATTTTTCAAGCGAGGGAAGGGCAAGATCTGAGCATGCAGGAGGACTGACCCATCATAAACCTTTGTCGGCTGTAGGGATGGGTACCGAATTCGGTACTTTTTAAGGTACTGACCAAATTCCATAGTACCGACCGAGCACCGATTCACGTCATTTCAAACGGTGCCTCGTTTCGGTAAAATAAACTGTTTAAGATAACGTTAGCTTGGTATGTTAGCTTCCATTGCTACCATTGTTATCAGCTAATGGTGCGTTCGCTTTCTCCTTGGAAATTCTAGCTTCCCAGTAGGAAAAATCAAATGAAAAGACGGCAAAAGGAATGAAGATACACAGTAAATTTAGTTCACAGTAAAGATGTTTGCTTCAGTTTAATTATCAGCTTATAAAACTACAAGGACAATGTTAAAATACAAACAGTTGTATGTTATTTATCGTGATGTTTATCAAATATTGTTATATATTGAGAAAAAAATATATTTAATTATAAAAGAGAATTAAAATAATAAACACTCAAAAGTATCGAAAATTGGTACCGTTAAGTACCGGTATCGATTCCTAGGTACCGGGAATTAGTACTGAATCGATTCAAATGTCAAAGGTACCCATCCCTAGTCGGATGTGCTAAAGAGAAAGGTACAGAACCAAATTGTTTAATTAATTAGCTGCGTGTTCTCCTGTCCTCTGTCCTCCAGGCAACCCACCCCCACCCCCACACACACATTGCACGTTCGGCCGGCCGACGAGAAAGTGCAGCTGCAGAGACAGAGGCACATTATTTTTTATTAATTTGCTGTGTTCTTCTGTCCTCCGGGCCACACACACACACACGCACACGCACACACACACGCACGCACACGCACACACACACACACACACACACGACTGTCTCAGCTGTTATTTTCGTTAAGGAGTGTGCACGTACAGCATGCGCGCCTCGTGCACGAGCTATCTTTTGAAGCTGCAGTTACGTGTTAGGCCTGAGTGGCGATCGCGAGCATAAAAACTTCAAACTTCCTTACAGTCCCTTTAAAGACTAAACAGATGAGTTGTTACCACATTCTCTCCTAACGTGTCAGAAGCAGCTGAGCGCACACCGTAACATCTGTACTGGCAGCAATTTTTTCATTAATGTCTAACAATTTCATCTCTCATCATCACTGAGTTTCTTTGCACTAACTTTAAAAATTAAGAAGCTCAGCGAGGTTTAGATTATAATTCTTGACAATTGCACTGAAAACCTGCCATTTTAATTTCTGTGCACAGATTTAAGCAGAAATCCGTCGGCTTACATGAGCCGATGAGGCTCACGTAAGGAGCAAATTAATAAAGGATGCTGACAGGACCTTATTGCATTTGCTTCCTTTCCACGGAACATTTGGCGAGGATTTAACTTTCAGACCACATTATGACCCAGCTAAACTCCAGTTAGAATAAATTAACCATGATTTAATTAAAAGAAAAAAATGAAGCAATCTTGCTGGAGGACAACATGTGTAAAATATTTTCCCTGCACTCTGCATAAACGATGCAATCGGATTATAGTGTGAAACGAAAGCTCTTAGTCTATTTTTCTTTCTTTCTGTATTAAAACCCTGAGCTTTAATTGGCCGGCCAGGTGAGACGAGATCAGAAATTGCTCTCAGCAGCATTTTCTTGCCTTTCCTTCTGTTTCTGACACACTATGATATAAAACAGCGAGTGAGAAACCCTCTCCAGCTGTAAATTGTTGTTCTCACATGGGAAATCAAGGCCATATGTAACAATGAAACTACTCAGCACACACAGATTGATTTTTTATGACGAACAGAACATTCAGTATGACCGCATATCTTGCATATTGTGATAATGAAAGGGTACTGCTCTACAAAATGCACATAAAAACAGTGCTTATAATTAAAAACAGCATTTCTGATGTATAATTTAATATATAAATATGATACCAGTGATTAAAGGTGGAATATGCAGAATTTAGCAGCATTTCCTTGAAGTGATACACTTCACCCATCATCTTTCATGCCAGAGTTCAAAACGAAGAGCATCTTTGTTGAAAACAACCCAGAGCGTGCCTTGTGAATGCCTCAGCTACTAACACATCAGCTTTTAGTTTCATATCTGTAAACCCATCTGACCTTAATCCACTTAGATGTTTGCTAGTGTTTATTAGCTTTGATCTAAATCAGGGGTGCCAAACTCAAACTCACAAGGGGCCGAAATGAAACTCTGGGACGGAGTCGAGGGCCAAACTTAATATTTTTTGAAAAAGTGACGGAAAATTTGCACATTTTCTTTATCAACACATCTGCAATTTTGAACCTTTTAATTTGGAAACAAACTTATTTTTGCATCAACACTGAATGTGGAATAACCAAATTACACACGAGCAAGTCGGTTTTAAATAAAAGGCATCAGTGGTATTCATTACTTGTGGTATAATCAGCATTTTATAAATCTATTCAGGATTTATGTTTTCTTGTTTATTCATTTTTCTTATTTTTTATTCTCCTTTTTTCTCCTGTAATACGTGTCATCGCTGCTGTGACGTCTAGCTTTCCCCACTGAGGAACAATAAAGGGATTTTCTATTCTATTCATCTATCTGCAGCCTTTCCACTTCCTGTTTACTGTAGGTTAAATCTTTTCTCACGGGCCAACAACAACATAAAAATATCATTTTATCTTAAATGAAAACGCAACATCTCACCTGTTAACTTTCATGTTTTGGAGCAGAAAAAGAGCATAAAACCAACATATTTAAAGCTCAGTTTGCTCCACTGGTTTACTGTGATGCTCACCTGTTCCAGCCAGATACCTGCATCATGGGGTTGATCTGAGCTGAGGAGGAGACTCCTGTTGTTTTGTTCATCTTCATCATAATAATGACAACATTAGATGACAACAGGTGCTCACACAGGTTTGTGCTGATGAACATGTCTGAGCAGCTTGACCACGTTGTTGTGTGTCGGGGAGGAAAAATAAAAACTACAGCAGCCACAGAGTCATGCTGGTTTGAGCGTGTCGCTGCTCGCTGGAGTTATATCAGCTCTGTCTGGAAGTTAATTGGAAAACTTTCATTACTGAGCGGTTAAAATCTCCATTTCTGGGCTTCACCGTCAGCAAATAGCTGAGTAAACTCGGCGCTGAGTGAGAGGAGTGTTTAGTTTGTCCGAGACAGCGGAGCTGCAGACACCGGCAGCAGATGCTGGAAAAAAACACAAAGGAGGGGGCGCTTCGGCTCCACGCTAACGCCTCAAAGCATCATGGGAGTTGTAGTCTTTGCGGTAAAATCGGCCAGCGGGTCAGTTTTAAGATTTTTTTATATTTATCTCACGGGCCACATAAAAATGCTCCGCGGGCCTCGTGTCTGACACGTGTGATAAAAAAGTAACACCAAAGGTTAATCAGGTGAACATCCAATGATTATCCTCCGACCTTAATCCAGTGTAAAGAGTAGGGATGCACCGATCAGGTTTTTTGCTGCCGATCACCAATACCGATATCAAAGAATGCTGATCACAGATACCGATCACCGATACCGATCACGTGGATTGGCCAGAAATTTTCTACAACATTATAATGAGTGCTACAAACTACATAATCTGGGAATAAAGGAAATGTAACCTAATCTAAAATGGTCTGTGTTAGGGTTGTCACAGTGTGAAAATGTAACCTCACGGTTATTGTGACCAAAATTATCACGGTTTTCGGTATTATCGCGGTATTTTTTTTAAACGTGCTACATTTTCACACAATTAAATAAACCCTGTATGTCAGGAAATATTGTCCTCAGTTTGTGTCTAAATTTTGCCTAAAATGTGTTATTTTGTAATTATGTTGTTCATTAGTTTACATTTTTCCCCTTTAGTCTTTAAAATACCAATATTTGCCCATAACTTCTTATTTTATGTCTGTTTGATGTCATCATTTTAAAAATATTAGATCAGATGATACTTAGTACTCAAGTAGCCTTCTAATCAGATACTTTTTTACCCTTACTTGAGTAATAAACCCTATATCAGGAAAGTATCGTCCTCGGTTTGTGTCCTTCCAGTGAGCTTTGCAGATGTGGGAAAATGTCATCAGGCAGTAATCATTGTTAAATTCATAATTATTCTCGGAGAGAGACCAACTCTTATCTGCCCCTGGGAGCCCCGTAATGCATAGCGTCATTTCAACATGGGGGTGTCAGCAACACGGTTTATATGCAGGTAGCGGCGCTGCGGCTGCTTTATATAGCGACTCGTTGCGTTCTCCCTCAACCCAAATCCTCGGATCACGCATTTTAGCTAAAACGCTAACGTTAGCTTGCCTTGCGTTGACTGTAGAGTTGTGGGTGATGGTCATCAGATGTGTCATGAGATTTGAAGCGTTGCTGCCTTTCACAGACACTTTTTCTGCTCGCGCTGCAAACAGGATAGCCGTCCATCCGTCTTCTATAAACTCCCTCGGCATTCTTCAAATATCTAAAATATGCCCGTACTTCCGACTTTGTCTTCTTTGAGGGATAATAAATGTCCTCCTGAGCGCTGCCGTCTCCTCCTTTGACCATTATTTCAGCTTTAGCTTCAAGAAAGTTTTGGTTGTAAACAACAAAGTGCGCATGTGCCGCCGGCAACTTCAGCAGATGATCCGGTGGCTGGTAAGGGTCACCGCGCCTACACCGCAGCCACGGTAAACCCACCAAGATAATATAGTTTTTTTAAAAACAAGACGGTTATTATTATTGTCAACTTTTTTTTTTACCGGGGTTTACCGCTACACTGGTTACCGTGACAACCCTACCTGATCGGTTTGCTTTGATCTATTTTGAAAATTCCAATCAAAACCGATAGGGGCGCTATCGGCCGATTACGATCAAGTGCCGATCCATCGGTGCATCCCTAGTAAAGAGGCCCGTAGTTTGTCACACAGACTCCTTTATACGTGAAATGTGCGTGTAGAATAAATCCTATAAACTTGTATGATCAATAAATTTAGCCACCAGAACACCGGCCATTAGAACCTAAATGTTTCCCGTTATTTTCTCAGGTTCTCCCGCTGATGCATCGTTCTGCTCATTCCATCTTTTAGTTCTTTTTAAAACACAGAAAGGTTTTATTTACCTGCAACGTTTCGTTTGCGACTGCAAACATCGTCAGGCTGACGCTGACTGTGTTTTAAAAAGAACTAAAAGATGGAATTAGAATTTCAACACAGCAAGAACACACCAAAGATGTTCTGCTCATTTCCTACCCTTTTACTTTAATCCTCCCCCGTGTAAAGTCTAGTTCTCCCCCATCTTGGCTTCGTCAAACGCGACTCAACAGCATTTTCTCGTTTGGAAAAAAGCACCACGGTAGTCAGTCTGATGATTTGTTCCTAACCTGTTTAAGAGAACGAGCCTGGATCTCATGGCCGGAGTAAGGCTGAGCACCTACTCACCTCTTGTCTGCCAAGTCTGTTTTATTGCCAACGAGCATAATGATGACATCACTTCCTCTCTCCGTCCTCACATCGTCAATCCATTTTGTCGTCTGCTGGAATGAATTGACATCTGAAGAGAAGCAGCAGAGAAAAATCGGACTAAACAGTTGAAGCGAGACATGCTGGAGATGTTGCTGCTTCAAATACAACCACTAATATCAGTAATAACAGATAAGTGGCGGTATCAAAACGTACTCGATTACATTAGCTAGTCAATGCATCCTCTCATCATACTGATGACTTTACACCAAATAGTGTTTTTTTAATAGCAGGTGGACGATGCATGATTGTGCACATTGTATAGAATTATACACTCATCGGCCACTTTTTTAGGTACATCGATTAAACATCTATTTCGGCCAGCGGCATGGCTGCGATTCAGAGAATTCAGTCCTGTAAACACGGCAAAGACCACTTGCTGAAGTTAAAACTGAGCATCAAAATGGAGAAGAAAAAGAGTTTAAACGATTTTGCATGCGACATGATTTTTGGTACCAGACTGAGTATTTCAGAATCTGCTGAGTAAGTAGGACCCAAAACCATCTCTAGGGTTTTCAGAAAATAGCAGCAGGTGTGGATGAAAGTAGGTCTGCAGCTATCAATTATTCAAATATTCTATTAAATCATCTGTTGTCATTCAGGTGGGGGGAAATTCTGATGAGTTTGTATGTGAAATCTCAGATGATTCCTTTTGAGAAAAGACTACCTTTACTGAACTACAACAAACTGTATGAAAATTAATGCAACGACTACAATGGTGTAGGGCAGTGGTTCCTAATCTGGGGGTCCCGACCCCCACAAGGGGGCGCCAAAGCCTCTCAGTGGATTGCCAGGACCTCTCCACTTTACGGGGTTAAAACTTCATTTATTACATGTTTATAGCCTACATTTTGCTCACATTTTTTCATGAGTGAAAAGTTTACTGATAGTAAGACAGGAAATAATTAGTACAGAAAGAGTAACACACTTTTAAGAGCATTTTGCTCAGCTCACTGTTTTATTTTCAAGTGTCAAAAGTTCATTAAAGATAGGACCGGTTGATTAATCACAGCGTTTACAGTAAATAATCTAGTATAAACAGTAATATACACATTTAAGTACATTTTGCTCAGTGTATTTTTTATGTGTCGAACGTTTATTGAAAGGAATGATTGATTTATCGGTGTTTACAAGAAACAATGTGTTCAGAAAAGTAATACAAACTGTGTTTGGTTTTGTTAATGACTTTGTTCTGTACTGGAGCCTACTATTACTGTTATCTATTGAATCAAAGCATAATAAAATGTGCTTGAACAATTTTATCATTTATTAATACTGTTTGCACTGGAAGAGAAAATGGGAGGGGGTCGTCAAAAATTTTACTAGTAAAAAAACGGGGTCTCTTGGGAAAAAGGTTGGGAACCACTGGTGTAGGGAAGTGTGCATCTGGGATTGAAGGCAAAAACCATCTTCTGGAAGCCATCACCTTCCACCACAGAAAGACGCAGCATGTCTCTGGTAATCAAGTTTAATATCCTGTCTTTCAGCTCAGATGAGCACAGAGCCACACTTCTGGCAAAAACGTCCACATGAGACTGTTGCCTGCTGTTATCCATCCGCCCATTCTCTTCTGCTTATCTGAGGTTGGGTTGTGGGGGCAGTAGCCTAAGCACAGAGGCCCAAACTTCCCTCCTGGGCCAGCTCTTCCGGGAGAATTCCAAGGTGTTCCCTGGCCCGCCGAGAGACATTAGTCCCTCCAGTGTGTCCTTGGTCTCCCTTTAGGTCTCCTCCAGGTTGGACATGCTCAAGCCACCTCAACTGGCTCGTCTTAATGTGCTGCTAAACATATGAAATAAAACAACTAACTTATGAGGCTGAGATGTTGATCTAGGCAGCTGCCGTGGGTCTGACCCATACCGCCGCAGGCCTCTACAAATAAACGGGATGGCGGGGCCAGAAAACACACGATAAACTCGCTAAAGGAAAAATGCCCAACTTCATCGTGAACGAGCTACCTGCTAGCACTCAAATAGTGCAAAGTAAACAGCGTGAGGTGATCTGCATGCTGCACACAAACATTACACAGCACAGCATAATAATGGTGGCAGTCTTGAACATTCTGCTCAGTCTCAGGCTCGCTGTTAGACTCTGAACCAGAAAATTACTGCAGGCAGTGAGGCAGCTGGCAGAAAACTCCGGAGCCACCATCAACTGTTGCTGACCGTGTCCATCCCTTTATGACCACATGGACCCATCCATCTTCTGACAGCTACTTCCAGCAGGATAAAGCACCATGTCACAAAGCTCAGATCATCTCTAACTGGTTTCTAGAACATAACGATGAGTTCACTGAACTCCAACCACCTTCACAGTCACCAGATTTCCATCCAGCCCAGAACCTTTGGGTTGTTATAGAGCGGGAGAGTCCCATCATGGAGGTGACTGTGACCATGTTGTGTTAATATGGACCAGAACCTCTAAGGGATGCTTTCATCACCGTGTTGATTTCATGACACAATGAATTAAGGCGGTTTTGAAGGCAAAACGAGTCCAACCCAGCAATAGTGAGGTGTACCTAATAAAGCGGACAGTGAGAGTACATTAAATAAATATACTAAAATGTAAATTTTCTGTTTTGTTGCATGACGTTCCCACGTTCGCCGACTATTCTAAGTGTTTGATTTTGATGAGAAAAGACTTCATTTATTTTTCAACATGAACATGAAGGATCATTTGCAGGTCACCCAGATTTTATATAAAATTATTCTTTATCAAGGGATGCTGCTCTGCTCTAAAATAGCTGCCATGGGGCAGTTTAAAACAATATGTGTATATTATACAGTGGAAAAGAGGACAGCACAGTAAATCTCAGCATGCACATACCTACAGTATATATGTACATGATGAGAGTTTTAAGAGACCTTAAAATGCCACAAAATGATTATCTGAGATATTTGTTCAAGACTAGGAACTGGATATGTTTTAGACTACAAACAAATCCAAAAAACATCTTGCAAAAAGACCAGGAAAAAATATATATAGATGTCCTATCTAGACAACCATCATGTCCTTCAGCTGTTGTTCTCCTGTTTCACTCGATGTTGCCTAGCGATGCAATCAACGGTATGTGTAAAGCATAAGAACTTATCCTTTTGGGATTATCTGAGAAGGTATTTAATAAACTAATCGCTGCTGCTTTTTAATTTACTGACAAACAAACCTGTTAGTGTGTCGCTACGGTGTAAAAGAACTCGCCTTTAGGGTCAAATTAGAGTAAAGAGAGTGGGATTTGGTGAACCAACACTCACACTTGACCTTTAAATCTAACATATGTGATCAACATAATAATCGTATAAAGCAGCTCTAAGAGTAGTGAGAATGACATGAGAATAATCGTCGTCTTCCTCCGCTTATCCGGGTCCGGGTCGCGGGGGCAGCATCCCAACTAGGGAGCTCCAGACCGTCCTCTCCCCGGCCACCTCCACCAGCTCCTCCGGCAGGACCCCAAGGCGTTCCCGGACCAGATTGGAGATGTAACCTCTCCAACGTGTCCTGGGTCGACCCGGGGGCCTCCTGCCGGCAGGACATGCCCGAAACACCTCCCCGGGGAGGCGTCCAGGAGGCATCCTGACCAGATGCCCAAACCACCTCAACTGACTCCTTTCGATCCGGAGGAGCAGCGGTTCTACTCCGAGTCCCTCCCGAATGTCCGAGCTCCTCACCCTATCTCTAAGGCTGAGCCCGGCCACCCTACGGAGGAAACTCATTTCGGCCGCTTGTATCCGCGATCTCGTTCTTTCGGTCATTACCCAAAGCTCATGACCATAGGTGAGGATTGGGACGTAGATGGACCGGTAAATCGAGAGCCTGGCTTTCTGGCTCAGCTCCCTCTTCACCACGACAGATCGGCTCAGCGTCCGCATCACTGCAGACACCGAACCAATCCGCCTGTCGATCTCCCGATCCCTCCTACCCTCACTCGTGAACAAGACCCCGAGATACTTAAACTCCTGTACTTGAGGTAGGACCTCTCCCCCGACCTGGAGTTGGCAAGCCACCCTTTTCCGGTCGAGAACCATGGTCTCAGATTTGGAGGTGCTGATCCTCATCCCAGCCGCTTCACATTCGGCCGCGAACCTACCCAGCAAGAGCTGAAGGTCAGAGCTGGATGAACCTAGGAGGACCGCATCATCCGCAAAAATCAGAGACGAGATTCTCCTGCCACCAAACTCGACACACTCCACACCACGGCTGCACCTAGAAATTCTGTCCATAAAAGTGATGAACAGAACCGGTGACAAAGGCCAGCCCTGGTGGAATAATCATTTAATATTTGGATCTTAAAGTTCTGCTGAAATCCAAATCAAACGCCATGATCATTTAGCATCATGAATGATGCTGATTTAATTACAATAATCTAATTGTATTTGTTAAAATCAGCGCTAACACTAGATTCAGCAGCCCAGTTTACTTTATCCTAGTTATTGATTTACTCTTAGCCGTGGTAAACATTTTCATCGTTTTACTTGATCACATGTACAATCCTCACCGCAGATGGAGCTCGTTTGTGTGATCAACCTGTAAAATAACTAAAAACCTCAGAAATGGGGAACAGTTTGTATTTAATATAGCATATTTTAGGGTTCCACAACCCCCCAAGGTGCTTTATAACATGTTCACTCATTTATGCACGCGCGCACACACACACACACACCTGGTGATGAGCTACAATGTAGCTGCAGCTGCAGTGCCCAGACAGAGGCGAGGCTGTCACGGTCCCTCTGACCACCAAGTGTCTTGCCCAAGGACACGGCGACTGCAACAGACAGGGCTTAAACTTGCAACCCTCCGGTTACAGGGCAGGTATTAACTCCTCTGACAGAAGCTGAACCCAAACAAACCAACCCCCATGAACACCAGCGTAGCCTCATTTATAGGTGCGTCAGCTCAGTTGCGGAGTCATCCACACGCGTCGACGGGGACCTTTTCCTTTCAGACTTCCATCACCGGGAAAGTGTTGCAAAGCATTTTCCCACCAGGACAACGGAGCACTTTTCTGGAGGAATCCTGCCGTCTCTGGTCCACGATAATGTATTTATTAAATTGTGTTTACATATCTCAGAGACTTGTTAACACAGATAACTTTGCCTATTGTCCTCCACCTCTTCAAGCAGTCACCACCTTCAAGCCCACATTTCCCACTTCCTGCCATGAATTAAAACATCTGCTGCGTATCTTCAAAGTCCTTCAGTCACAGGTGCAGAAAAGTTCATATGGTGGGTCTTTTTCCAAGAGACGTTCTCAGATCTGCTCCGCGTTTGCTGCTAGGCATCTTCAGCACTCGCTTCGTTCTTCTGAGGGGCAATGCTGTAAGCGGCGGCGTCACCAATCAGACTTGCGGTCTCCTTCACTTACGACGAACAGTTAAAAAATTGGGCACGTCTACCTCTGCAGGCCAACTGCATAGACCTTGTGCCAACGCATCATGGAGCCATGTCTCTGAACCAATGCCGACGCTTTAGATACGAGTTTCCTTCATTGCAGCAACTTTCTCTCCTCACGTTAAAGGATGGCGAGAAGAAATTAAATAAAGCTTTCTATTAATGCATTAATGAAATGTAAAATACAATTACACAACAGATTTGATGTAGCTCATCACCATCAGTGTGTGTGAATATGCTGTGTTGTATAGCGCCTATGGGAGATGTAGGGCTCTTGAAGGTACTACATAAAAACTGCTATTTACCATTTTTATTTACCATCTGATCTCTGAGGCCTAAAAATCTCACTTTTACTTTCATCTGTTGGATAATCAAAGATTTACTGTAGTTTTTTAGAGTGTAGCTGGTTTTTAAGATGAATTCATGTTAAAACTTGAATTAGTAACCACAGGAAATCTTTCCAAGCAAATGATTAAAACCCATTTTATCCCCAATTTACACGCATGTGTAACATAAGATGATCAGCCATTAGGCGTCCTCTGAGCAGAAGAGTGAAATGCAGAAACATGATGAAGGGCACTGACTTGTTATGTCGTAGACCACCACGGCCACAGTGGAGTCACGTATATAACTGGGGATGAGGCTCCTAAAGCGCTCTTGTCCCGCTGTGTCCCAGAGCTGCAACCTCACCTGGGGTTCAGAGAGAGAGAGCTGAGGAGGGGGGAGACGATTCAGACAGTCAGAGAGCCTGGAAACAGAAGGCTCCCATGCATGCACACGCTCACTCACTCACACACACACAAAAAAACAGCTTTTATTTATACAAGTGAACTTCTAAGGTAGTACTGTGGGTTATTTTATGACAAACAGACAGAAAAACAGCACACACTCCATCGTATCCACCTACGCAGCACAAGAAAGCCGCCATGCTGTTCCCCGACACAGCTCAACAGTCTGAATGCATCCGCAACATTTTGGTAAGGAAGAACAAAATGACAGCATGGGAGAAGTGTAACAGCACCGGTAGCTAAACTAACATTTAACATCTCTGTGGTGACATGCTCCAGCTATAGCTAAGGTCCTTACCGTTCGGTCCTCCAGGTACATCGTTTTCGACAGAAAGTCAATTCCAATTGTTGCCTGGAAGCAAAGGAAGAAATCCATGGCTCAACACTACAGAAGGAACTTTAAAGGCAATGGCAAGCTAGAGATAAAAGTGCATTACAGATGTGAGGAGAGAATATTATGATAATTGAGGTAAAATTGTCATTTATCATCAATAAACATACAATTTGTTAACATTATTCAGTAGGGACGCACCGATGGATCGGCATTTGATCCCAATCGGCCGATAGCGCCCCTATCGGTTTTGATCGGAATTTTCAAAATAGATCAAAGCAAACCGATCAGGTAGGGTTGTCACGGTAACCGGTGTAGAGGTAAACCCCGGTAAAAAAAAAGTTGACAATAATAATAACAGTCTTGTTTTTTAAAAACTATATTATCTTGGTGGATTACCGTGGCTGCGGTGTAGGCGCGGTGACCCTTACCAGCCACCGTATCATCTGCTGAAGTTGCCGGCGGCACATGCGCACTTTGTTGTTTACAACCAAAACTTTCTTGAAGCTAAAGCTGAAATAATGGTCAAAGGAGGAGACGGCAGCGCTCAGGACATTTATTATCCCTCAAAGAAGACAAAGCGGGAAGTACGGGCATGTTTTGGATATTTGAAGAATGCCGAGGGACAGTTGATAGAAGACGGCTATCCTGTTTGCAGCACGTGCAGAAAAAGTGTCTGTGAAAGGCAGCAACGCTTCAAATCTCATGACACATCTGCGTGACCATCACCCACAACTCTACAGTCAACGCAAGGCAAGCTAACGTTAGCGTTTTAGCTAAAATGCGTGATCCGAGGATTTGGGTTGAGGGAGAATGCAACGAGTGGCTATATAAAGCAGCCGCAGCGCCGCTACCTGCATATAAACCGTGTCGCGGACACCGCCATGTTGAAATGACGCTATGCATTACGGGGCTCCCAGGGGCAGATAAGAGTTGGTCTCTCTCCGAGAATAATTATGAATTTAACAATGATTACTGCCTGATGACATTTTCCCACATCTGCAAAGCTCACTGGAAGGACACAAACCGAGGACGATACTTTCCTGGTATAGGGTTTATTACTCAAGTAAGGGTAAAAAAGTATCTGATTAGAAGGCTACTTGAGTACTGAGTATCATCTGGTCTAATATTTTTAAAATGATGACATCAAACAGACATAAAATAAGAAGTTATGGACAAATATTGGTATTTTAAAGACTAAAGGGAAAAAATGTAAACAAATAAACAACATAATTACAAAATAACACATTTTAGGCAAAATTTAGACACAAACTGAGGACAATATTTCCTGATTTACAGGGTTTATTTACGTGTGTGAAAATGTAGCACGTTTCAAAAAAATACCGCGATAATACCGAAAACCGTGATAATTTTGGTCACAATAACCGTGAGGTTCCATTTTCACACCGTGACAACCCTAATACAGACCATTTTAGATTAGGTTACATTTCCTTTATTCCCAGATTATGTAGTTTGTAGCACTCATTATAATGTTGTAGAAAATTCCTGGCCAATCCACGGGATCGGTATCGGTGATCAGCATTCTTTGATATCGGTATCGGTGATCGGCAGCAAAAAACCTGATCGGTGCATCCCTATTATTCAGCAAATATTTCACTCAAATAACCAGAACTAATACATAATGTAGGCTGTGGATTTTAAAAGCCTTTTACAACCAGCTGTGCTGTTTACAGTCATGACTCATATCTTTTTTTCATCATCCACTTATCTGCTCCATCAGCAGCCCAATCATTCCCTTATTGTGTCATGAGGCAGATGGGAGTGTTCCTCTTCAAGGGAGGTTAACTTTCCAGATTCAAGCCCACATATCTCTGCTTTTTCTGCCTTCATCATATCAGCTGCTCCCACTCTGACAAATCCAAACTCAAAAATCGATGCCATGTTTGATTCAATGGATTTCTTTTAAATGCCAGCGACGCATTTTCAGAAAAATGTCAAAAATGAGATGTTGCTTTATCCAGATAGTGTCTTTAATGATCAAAATGTGGCGTTCTGGGTGGGAGTGCATATAACCTGCTGAATATATGATCATCTTATGTTAAATAGTTGTAGCTATTTTGGTCACATCTTTCTTTCTTTCTTCTTTCTTTCTGTCTTTATTTTTGGTTTATAGCATTAACATAAAATTTTTCTTTTCAAACAAAACAACAATATTAACAACTTGAATTTAAACCAAAAAAGGAATAGGCAGAAGCAATGCTTATTTTAGCCTACCCTATTTTCCACCTAAGATACATAACCAACATACATTTCTTTTATTTTCCCCAATATAACTAACCACAATGAAAATTCATTAATGTCTATACATAATTTTCATACCCTGTACATATGCGACACTTTACACCTGCATTAAACTTTAGTAAAGAAGTACATTTCTTCAAATCATCATCTAACTCATTCCACAATTTCACACCAACAACAGAAACACATCTTGATTTCACATTAGTTCTGGCTTTTACACATTCAAACATAAATACACCTCTGAGATTATAATGATCATCTCTTGGTTTGAAATAAACGTTTATGCAATTTGGGATATTATTGTTAACTACTTTATGAAGAATCTCTAAGATTTTTACTTTAATAATATCTCCTAATTTTAGCGTTTTATTTTGACTAAATAGATTATGGGTTGGTTCGAGGTATCCCGATTTATTAACTATTCTAATCGCCTTTTTTTGTAATTTAAATACAGTCTCAACACACGTTTTACCTGCATTTCCCCAAACCTCTGCACAGTAAGACAAATAAGGCATAACTAAAGAGCTATAAATCAAAAACAAGGATTTTTTATTTAGTGCATCACTAGTTTTATAAAGTATAGCAATAGATATAGACACTTGCCGTTTTGATATATTCCATATGTGGTTTCCAACTGAGTTTACTATCAATAATCACACGGAGGAATTTAGTTTCATATACTTGTTCAATTGGGACTCCATTTAAATACAGCTTAGCACCGTCATTGTCCCTGTTCCTTGAAAATATCATAAATTTGGTTTTATTTTCATTAAGTGATAGCTTGTTGTAATCAAACCATTTTTTAACTGAACCCAATTCGTTTTCAACCTCTTGTAATAATTTACTCATATCTTTTCCCATACAAATAAAATTAGTATCATCTGCAAACATAATAAATTTTAACCGAGACGATACAGAAAAGATGTCGTTCAGGTATATGTTGAATAATTTCGGTCCTAGCACCGAGCCTTGCGGTACACCACATATTACTCTTTCAAGCTGTGAATCTATATCATTAACATTTACATATTGAAACCTACTGCTTAAATAACTTTCAAGCCATTGATTGGTTTTACCACGAAGACCATAGTATTCACATTTCTTGAGCAGGTATGTGTGATCAGTTGTAACAAATGCCTTACTCAAGTCATTTTAGACAGCCACTACATGAAGTTTTTGATCCACTGCTGTTGCAATCTGCTCTACCAAATCCATAACTGCTAATGAGGTTGAACGATTCTTCCTAAACCCATACTGATGGTCGTTTAAAAGATCAAACTTGTTGGTAAATGCTTCAAATCTAATTACAAAAAGTTTCTCAAGTATCTTTGAAAACTGTGGCAATAAAGAGATAGGTCTATAGTTACAAGCTAATAATAATAACATCTGGAAAACAACATCATGCACAAACCCTCACAAAATCACAAGATCTGGTGCAATCTGTTAGTACTTGGAGCAGATGTTGGAGAAGACTTAGCTGGTACAACACTAAACTTTAGCTCAATATCTGAAAAGTTGTCAGAGTTGAAGCATTTTTTTAAGTTTTTTCCTCATCTAATGAAGATTTGCAATAGCTTTTTGTTCGTGTTCTACAGACAGAAAAGCGCTGCTTTCTGTTTTTGATAGCCTGTTAGCAAGCACTGATGGCAAGTATAGAAAAATGTAGAAAAGTGTTACGGCTAAAAACACATTTAGTGCTTTGGCTGATCAACCTCTCTCCAAACTGATGGCATTGAGCTAAATTTCTGGACATCCATGATTAGGCAGGTGGGAGTCTGCTCTGTTAGCCCACTTTGACGTGAGCATCAGCAGCTTGATCACGCACTTGTTTCCTTGGCGATGCTAGCAACCACACAGGACTAATTCAGAGTCTGGCATGGTGACGGGATGTCATTTATTCTCTTCCTTTAGGCACAGTCAGATAAACCACTGATAGAATCAAAGCAAACAGCCTAAAAAATTCAAGCTATGCACAAACAAGTCTAAATTAAGAACAAATTTAAGCTAGAAAAGCTTAAACAGAAACAGATTTTTAAGCTCTAGGAAAATAAAACCATACTTTATTCTGCGTGCTAGAGAAACAAAAATCTGTGATTTTGTTACACCACTCAAATAAAAAGGAGTAAAACAACTTCAGACCTGAAGAAGAATGGATGCATTTGAAAGTACTTCCTTCAGGGTAATAATAGGAGGTGCTAAATGTTCCTCCTGGTTTCAGATTTAAATAAAGAATCCCACACAGACAACCATACACAGAGACATTAGGAAATGAGAAATTATTAATGTGCCTTATTAAACTTTTACCACCCGCTGGAGAACAGAGCGTGCCTCTCTGGCCCCTACGGTGCATGTCAGGCTAAAAATACAACAAACTGACTGACCTGAGCCTGTACCTGTGTGTGGCTGATGGAAGTCTCACAAACAGAAATCATTTGAATGTAGCTCATTCGAATCCTTCAGAGATGTCTAAGTTCAGCCATTTAAAACATACTTTTCTCCCGCGGGGTGATTCATCTCTAAATGCGAGTTTCCTTTGAATTAAATGACGGCTCTCTTTAGAGGCGCTGCGACTTTCACTGGGTGGTTGTTAATCTAACCTCCTCTGCCAGAGCGGTAATTAACTCAGAAATGGAGTCAAAACTACATTCATGAGGCCGTTTCCAGCGAGCACATCTACGAGGCTCATAGAGGCATCGGCTGCAGCTCTGGGCTCAAAACCAGATTCTGAAAACACAGAAGTTGGTTTGTTTGAAGATTGCTGGCTAGAAGGGTGAATCTCTACAAACGCAACTCTTCTCCCAGACCTCTCTAAATTATTCATTTCATTTACATCTCTAATACAACAAAATTTATCAGGTAGATTTTTACTCTGATGATGTTTTCATACTGGAACGTTAGCAGCAGGGGAGAGGTGGTTATATCAATCCTGGACTCCATTTCTCATCAGAGGGGTAGCTTGTATGTAAATGTGAACATCTATGGCGACACGATTAGACTTCTTTTTAATCAGACGTGTGTTTAAAGACTCGACTCAACAGCTAAATGCGCTGAAGTTGTCGGTGATCATTTCTGAAGGAGTTTCCATAAAGATTAAAAATGTTTGCAGGGGTTCATAATCTTCTGGCAAAAGTTGCAGAACCTTGATGGGCAGCAGTAGCTCTGGAGCTCAGGAGGTAAAGTGAGTTGTCCAGCAATCAGAAGGTTGCAGGTTCGATTCCGGCTCTAGAGAATGCTGCTGTTGTGTCCTTGGGCAAGACACTTAACCCACTTTGCTTGCTGATGGTGGTCAGAGGGACCGGTGCCGGGTGAGTTCAGCAGCCTCACCTCCGTCAGTGTGCCCCAGGGCAGCTGTGGCTACAATGTAGCTCATCACCATCAGCGTGTGAAAGGATGAATGATGCACTGTAGTGTAAAGCGCTTTGGAGTCCTCTGACTCTGAAAGGCGCTATACAAATGTGGGTCATTTATCATTTGTGTTGCCGCAGTGAAAGGATCCCTGCAGAATCACCCAAAAACTCATCTAAATAGGGTCTCAAATTCTAATTATTAATAATCGTTTTCTGTTGATGACCTAGGTTTTGATAAAAGCTAGGATCTACATGAGATAAAAACACATTTTACTTCACACTTTATTTGTGTATAAAGCCTGGCGTACACTATGCAACTTATTAGATCATAGCATTCAGCTCCATCTCAAACTGTACGACTTCCTCACAGAGCAACGCTCGCGAGTCATATTCTCACACTGTATGAACCAGTGCTTGCATGTGACCTGACTGCTCACACTGTTCACGCGCTAGCAACACGCAAGACCTGAAAACGTGCTAAAAATAGTAGTTTTAACTAAACGCATCAGAACTTTGAGTCTGGAAACCTGGAAGACTTGGAGACTGTTGTGTTATGCCACTTGTCCTTCAGGCTTGCCGTAAGAGTAAGTAAGTAAATCTTATTTATATGGCACTTACCACAGACATAGAATCACAAAGTGCTTCACATAGATCAAAACAAAATAAAGCAAAGTCATACAATCATAAATAGATTAACATCATAAAATCAAAATGCTCTCAAAACAGAATCAGATTAACATAAAAAAATAAAGTCTGAGTTAAAAATAAGAAAATAAAAGGTTTAGATAAAAGCAGCTTTAAATAAAAAGGTCTTTAGCTGTTTTTTAAAAGTGTCCAGACTGTCAACGCTGCGTAAGGATAAAGGAGGATCGTTCCAGAGTCGGGGTGCAACAGTCTGGAAGGAGCGATCACCTCGACTTTTCTATCTGGTCTTTGGAACTTCTAGAAGGTTCTGGTGGGTGGACCTGAGGGCTCGGGTTGGAGCATAAGGCTTTAACAGTTCAGTAACATAGGGAGGAGCTTGACCATGTAGAGCATTGAAAGTTAGAATCAGGACTCTAAAATGAACTCTAAAGTTAACGGGTAACCAGTGCAGAGACATTAGAATAGGAGTGATGTGTGCTCTTCTGTTTGCTCCAGTTAGGAGCCTCGCTGCAGAGTCCTGGACCAACTGAAGGCAGTCAAGGGCTTTTTTGTCAGAACATGTGAAGAGTGTGTTACAGTAATCTAGACGGGAGGAGATAAAGGCATGGAGAACCATTTCAAGTTCAGTTTTGACACCAATAGGGCTGTCGCGGTAACCGCAAAAATGAAATATCGCAATATGAAGAAGCCCACCGCGCTGCATCACGGGCCACCGCGATTACTGAACTTGGTTCAACTCAGTGATGCATGTTGAGAAGGATGGCTGCACTGGTATCAAAACGAAATGTCACTTCGCTCCTTTGGGAGCACTTTGGTTTTCAGTACGTCAGCTGCTGCGCAGCCAGAGTCCTTGGCCGAGACAGCGCTGCCACCAGCGGCAAAAAAATAATAATAAACGCTCGGAGACCTGCTGAAGTCCCGGACAAGCACTGCTTCTGCAACCGTCCCGAAGAGAGTTTGAGCCGAGCTGGAGCTCACTCGCTACCTGCAGGAGGAATGCATCCACCCTAAAGAAACCCCCCTGACATGGTGGAGCAACAACGGGGAGAGATTCCCTTTGCTCGCCAGAGTCGCACGCAGGTACATGTGCGTTAGTGCAACGAGCGCACCATCCGAGAGGGTTTTCAGTGTTGCTGGAAATGCTGCCACCCCTCTCAGATCCTCTCTCAAACCGTATATGGTTAACATGCTGGTTTTCCTTGTGGGTAACAAGGACGTGACCGAGCTATAAATCACCGTCATTCGTGTGTGTGAAAGTGAAATGATAGTGTGCCCGCCCCCGGCGCGCGCGCGCCCGGTACATGTAATTTTTCATGCTTGATTTTAAACAACTAAACAAAATGGGGACTTGTTTCTTAGTTGTTAGATGCTGCAGCCAAATTTGCATTTAAAAGTTTAACCTTCTCCTGAATTTTGTTGTTTTTAAGTTCAGTCGGACTCCGACTGTCGGAGAAACAAACGTTACTGCGATGTGTTGTTACTGCCCTTTGATCTGCATTCAGTTAAGTGTTATTAAAGAAGGCACGGCAATTTTAAACCTTTTTTAAATGTGTAAACATTATGTTTAGATAGTACTGCAATCAAAAAAAGAAGTGCTGCAATAATATCGCACACCGCAATATTAAGCCACCCTGAATCACCGCAGGGGGAATTCCTCCACCGCGACAGCACTAGACACCAACCTTCAGAGTTTGGAGATATTTCTTAAATGATAAAAACAGTTTTGGACCAACGTTTCTGAGTGACCTTCAAGAGACATTGATTGGTCAAAAACAACACCCAAATTCTTTAAGTTTGTCTTGACGGCAGAGCATAAATGACCAAGTTTTAGACTAGCCAGGGGAACCATGCTCTCAGGGGCAATGATCAGACATTCAGTCTTTTCAGAGTTCAACTGAAGGAGGTTATCTTCTAGCCAGCTGGTGATCGATGATAGACGCTCTAGTAATTCAGACAGTTTGTAGAACTCAGAATCCTTAAAGGAGCAGTACAGCTGAATGTCATCTGCATATAGGTGATAAGAGACATTATGAAAAGAATCAAGTATCTGTCCAAGAGGGTATATGTACAGCAGAAACAACAGTGGACCCAAAACAGAGCCTTGGGGTACCCCACAGAACTGATCAGTAGAATCTGACAGGATTTGGTTTATACAGACACTGTAACTTCTGTAATGGGCCATTCCCATCTGTACCGGGTCGGCCCGGGCCGGGTAGCGTAGGTTGTTTACATATCTGGGTGGCCTGGTATTTTTCCGGGCCAACCAAGGCTCATTCTCAGCCCTCATCTCGAGGGGGTCTGCTTCAGGCCGACCAGGGCCAACACACCCACTGCTGACAGCAAATTCACACCTTCCATTAGAGCAAGCCTCTGATTGGTGGGTAGAATCAGCCCACATGGGCTTAAGACAAGGATGTGTGGAATCAACCGGGCCAGGCTGGGGCCGACTGGGGCTACCCGGCCCGGGCCGACCCGGTACAGATGGGAATGGCCCATTAGAAAGGTACGATCTAAACCAGTCTGGAACAGTTCCAGAGATCCCCACCGAGCCACCAAGTCTGTTAATTAAGGTGCTGTAATCAACAGTGTCAAAAGCTGCAGAAACATCTAACAATACTAACACCGTGAACTCCCTGTTGTCTGCAGCCATCATGAGGACACGGGTTGGAGAAGGAAGACGAAAGAAAAGATTTAAGAAATGTTTTGGGATCCATATGATTTTACATAATGATAGAAAACTCACTTTCTTGACAATCCTTGCCACTGTGTGTGGAGTAAAGTGTAAAAATAAAAGGAAACGTGTTGACAAAGAACTACATGTGGAGCCAGGCTGGCGCATGCGCTGTGAACAGGACTGGTAAGGCCGAGCAAAAGATCAAACACACCTGAAATTTGTGCGAGCTCATCGGTAGCTGGTCGTGAGGTGTTAATGGCTTCTTGTAACCTCCTGTATTCACCATGATGCAAAACTCGCCCTGATCTCAAAGAATCTTGCGCGAGGGGAAAATCGGCTAAAAAAGGCTAAATGTCTCACTGTGTACATTCAGCTTAAAGTAGGGCTGCTCGATTATGGCAAAAATAATAATCACGATTATGGTGACTGAAATTGAGATCACGATTATTTAGGACGATTTTTCAATTTATGTTGATTTTATTTGTTTTTATTCAGCCATAAAATAGCTCAGGGCACAATCAGGACAAAAATAAGAAACAAGATGATCACTAAAAGAACTTCTGATTCCCAGTATAAAAAGACCAATATACTTATAGCTCATAGTCTATGACCCAAGGGCTGTAGACCTTGGTTTAACTCATGTAAGTCTAACCAGTACAGACCCAAATACCAATATCTTGCAAATACTGACAGCAAGAATTATACAGTGGCATTTATAACAAATACATGTAAATAAATTGATGTTCACAAAATGTTGCATAACATTTATTGAGTCGTGTCAAGGTGCTGTAGGAGAGTACACTAGCACCGTGTCCTCAGAGAGGTTAGTTATTATTTATCAGCGTGAGGAACTTATTTCTATTTCTACCTTATTTATAAACTATTTATTTACAGGTCCATCAGTTAATGTAATAATTGTCCCAACCACAGCTGCACCCCCCAACCCGGTCTCACAGCAATCGGGGCAAGCTGCACGTGTGTTTAGCGCGCCGCACTCGCACATTTAGCCGTTTTTAGCTGCTCAGGAGCCCGCAGGTGCGGTGTGTGTGTCACTCACTCTGGTTAATCCAACAAGGAGCCGGCTCTGAGAGCCGTTTCTTTAGCGACTGACACATCACTGCATCATTCCCTTTCCTAATGTCCTGAAGAGCGGTCCGGAGCGCAGGCGGAGTGTTTAGCTAACCTGCAGGAAATGTCGACGACAGTTATCCAGAAAGTAGCTAAGGGTTACCAGAGATGTTTCTGAGGTGTTCGCTAGGTACTTTTAAGATTTAAAAAGTCAAGAAGGGGGTCTGAAAAGCCGCTAGAAATAGCGTCAAAGTCACTAAGTTGGCAACACTGTGGGAGGAGCGCTTCATTTGCAACTCAGGGCAGCGCAAGCAGGAGGAGCAAATTATCGGCTTGTTTTGTTTTTATAATCGTTCAAAACTCAGATCGTAATCGTGATTAAAATTCGATTAATTGAGCAGCCCTAGCTTAAAGTATCTCTCCAGAGGTTTCCCCTTTCAGAAATTATGTATGATTCGTCAGAAATCCGTAAAAGTGATAGTCTCATCATGAAACAATGTCTTTTTTTTTGTGCTAAGCACGCCCTCTGTCCCACAGAGCTCAGTGCAATAGGAAACTGAGCGCCGGCCAGAAGTAACCAATAGCGTTAGACTACTGCTTTCATGCTTCAAATTTAAGGAATACCTCGGCTGATGCAGAGTTGATTAACCTTTCACGAACAAGTAAGTCTCTAAAATCTAGATTTATGAAAACAACATGACATGAGAATAATACTTGTAGAACAACGTGTTTTAGCTCTGTTTGTCGGCTACAGAAGCACATTTATAAACAAGAAACGTGAAGTCGCCATCTTAAAAAAACTGAGCGACAGACTTTTTGTGTGATATGCTTGTCAGCCACTAGATGGTGCTATTGGATAAGAGAAATACTCTGGAAAGAGATTTTAAGTGAGTTAGACAATAGATTACTTAACACAGATTTAACGAAAATTCAGTCCACATACTGTATTTACCCAGTGTTATTGTAGCTAAACAGTAAAATCCATTTTATAGGTATTTTATGTATTCTTAGAACACTATTCATGCATCGTTTTTCTGTATGCTTTATAGCTACAGCAGTCAAGATCCATATCTGTCATGTCAGTCAATATTTTAAAGTAATACCACTAATTTGATTAATTTGATTAACATCTTAACGAAAGCAGCTGCAACCCCTATAACTCTGTATATAAAACATCCATTAAGTAAAATTGATGGGTTGCTGCAAAGATCAGCAGAATATTCGAGTAGAACAGACAGATGCAGGCCGGGCCTGACTGACAGCTCCACCATAGCTGACAAAAGCCTTCTGCCTCCAGAGACCCGTGAGCCCTTTAACATGTGCTGCCAGGCAGCGAGGACGCCTGTCCCCGTCTCTCTCGGCTGGATGGCTGCTTGATCGGAGACTGCTGCTTTAGAAGCAGCAAATGTGGCTCGCCTCGCTCACATCCTCCCGCTGACTAAATCTGCAGCCGCGCTCGGCCTCATCTTTCTGATGGCCTTCGGTCGCTAAATGTACCGCTGCTTTCCCTTTAATGGACTGAACTCTAGCTGCTATAAAGCTCAACAAACATTAAACTAACGAAGACAGCGATGAAACCATGACTTCATAAATCTTCTCATCAGGACAGGTATCTCCTGCGGACCTTGTTCATATCAATTTTCCACCCTCTTCGGGAAAATGCACCCTCCCCACTGAGCATCAGCATAAACACTCACGCCGACCTGATGCATGCTGCATTTTAATTACTACATAAAGGTCTCAGCCTGCGTTGAGCCTGAAAAAGACTCAAAAACATTTACAGCCCAACCTGTCCCTGAGCCAGGGAGGAAAAAGAAGCTGCATGAAGGCAGGAGGCTCAGGTGGGTGGAATACAGAGACGCACCAGAGAATATGGAAATCCTTAAAGAGCATCAGTCTCAGTGTGGAGTTACAGCAACAAAGAACACTTTATAATACACTAACAAGAACTCTATCCGCTATTTTGGTGCAGGCAGAAAATAAGTCAATAACCACCTGATTTGGATTATTACTAGATTTCAGACCTATCACTTATCCAGGTGCATTAGGCTGAGCAGAACAACAGTGGCCTCGGGGCAAGAGACTGACGGCCCACAACTACCTCAGGTAACTAAGAGTCTACTACTGATGGAGAGTGATGCAAGACATTGTGGTAGTACATGTACTAGTATGTAGTATTATGGCTAGAACCCTTTTTACACACTTCCACTTTTAGACTTAAACATGAAATCTTATTGAGTTTGAGAAAAAAGACTCCTTTGGTGACCGCTCTTAAGAATTTAAAAACAGGGCTGGATCAGGAACAGGAGGTTCCCAGATTTAACATGAAAAGGTTTAGAACCATGTTGGTTAGATGCAGAAAACTACTGACCAACTCTAGAACGTTAAACTAAACCTCACAGGGCTGAGTGTGTTAGTACAATTAAGTCCCAAAGTGTTTCGTCTCAATTTGTTTCCTAATGAACCCGCGTTTCATTCTAAACTTGGTCATCAACCCCTCCCAATGTTATCTCACATTTCCTTATAGCCAAGAACCCTACACAAACCATAGCAGTAGCAAAATATTGTTCTCCTCAGGTGAGTCTACCCAAGCTCCACTAGCCTCAGCAGGTCTACACGGCCTTTCCCAACAGCACTACTCAGCGTGACTTGTGTCGAGCACTACTCAGCGTGACTTGTGTCGAGCACTACTCAGCGTGACTTGTGTCGAGCACTACTCAGCGTGACTTGTGTCGAGCACTACTCAGCGTGACTTGTGTCGAGCACTACTCAGCGTGACTTGTGTCGGTGCAGTTCAGTCTGGCCGCCTTTTCTAATAGCACGGTTCGGTATTTTCCCCTTACTCCGCCTTTTCTTTTCAGCCCAACTCCTCGTGGTTCCTTGCCTGACCTGGGCTAGTATCGCGACTGTCGCCCGCTGACTTGCTAGTGGGTGGAGTCACTGGTTGCTCTGGAGCTGTCTGACTGCTGCCTCACTGCCTGACAAAAAGCCATAAAGATGAACAGAATGTCCAAGATCACCATCACTGTTGTGTTGAGCTGTGTTTCTGTGTAGCAAACAGTTCACTTCACACTGTTTACTAGTCACCTATCTTTGTCTCGAGTAAAAATGAACCCCCGCAAGTGCCGCGAACCCTTTTCTTTTTCTTTGAAACATGAGCAGATAGTCTTTTATTTTGAAAAAGGATGTATTTGCTTCTTCTTCAACAGTGTATGGCGGACAGCCCCACTGACTGATTGAGGTTGTTCCTTGCTCTGGTCCTAGTGATGTCCAACTGCCAGCAGAGACAGTTTGAAAGACACCCATAGATCCTGCCCCATGACTGGGTGGTTTCACAGGCTCGTGACCAGACTAGGGTGACTTGCCAGGCTAATTTACCGAGGTTCTGACTCAAAAACTGAAGAATAAAAGCTGAAAGTGTTTGACATGAGCTGAGGATGTGCTGCGCAACAGCTCTGCAGGAATTTTAAAAGCATTTTTTGTTCAGCTGGGATCAGTTCTGATTCACAGAGAACTGGTTTCACATTTTTACTTTTAATAACTTAAAAATCTTTTAAACAATAATTTTTCCAAAACAGTGTTTGTCTCACATGGAGGCCCAGCTAATCCCAAACAGCAGTTTGAGACCAAACAAAAGCTCAGAAGATTAAAAATAAAACAATTCTGTTACCCAATTTGCTTTGTGATGCTGCTGCTTCAGAATAACAGTTATGACCTGCCGACCAAATGGAGCCATCCTGATCCAAATTTGAAAACTTCATCTGCACCTGCAGTAGCTTTCCACAGGTGAATAGCCCCACCTTCTCTAACCCTGGAGATAAGAATCGTAACCCTCTGGAGGCAGGCGTTGCAATTTGCATCGTTAAAACCTACCTACCTGGTTACTCCACATACGTATTTTATGAGCATTTTTAAACTCAGAAGTACCCCCGAAGGACTCAGTTGTTCGTCCTTTAGTCAAAACTTATTTTGAGCCTGCGAGGGTTAAACTGGAGGCCCTTTTCCCTGAACACTTCTCAAGCTGTACTTTCACCTCGGAGCAGGCAACAGAAACATCTACAACACCAAATCGGTGTGTTTGTGAAGATGCTGACAAGATGCAACCAGTGTGCTGAAAGGGCTCAAACACAATAAAAGCATGTCTCCGTTACCCATCTAGTCTGCTACTGAGTTCAGCTTTAGCCTTTCCTAAAATAATCCACTCAGCTTTTCTACTTATTAACACAACCCCCCAAAATAATGAGCTTAAGTGAGCAAGAGGACGCATGGACATGAGCGTAGGAAATGTGAGAGGGCGTAAAACATTTTTTTAAATTCCCTTTTTATTAGTATGCAAGAAGATACTTTTTGCTTATGAAGCAATGAAACCTGCAGGCTTTTTAAGAGCCCTCCGAGTGTCTGCAGATGCTTGCAAGGATCTGTAGTGGTGCTGCAGCTGCATAAGCAATCATCTGTTTTTGGACGAGCGAATACGATTGGGCTGCTCCAGCACAACAGGGTTAAAAATACCGATCGTCAGGGGACTCGCAGCGCTCCTGATGTTTTTCAGTTCAAAGTTGTCTGTTTTTAATATTAGAGCTGCTTAAAACTGCCTCCTTGATTTACACAGACACACAAATAAATTGGTGTTTCTTGTGAATTCACTTGTCTTCTTTCTTCTTGGAGTTCATGTCTTTGATCCAATAATTATTTCAGTTTCAGTTTCAAAGGGAAGGCTTGCTCTCCAGTGAGGTGGATCACGGCAGACAACTTTTTACCACTAAAGACAAAAACATCATTCTTTCTGCACTTACCTGATATGTGTTGTCGAAGCTGTCATACATGAACCGTGTGATCAGAGATGTCTTTCCAACTGCAAGACAAGAAAAGACAGACTGCATTAAAAGAAAGATTGCGTTCAGGCATGCAGTAACCCTCACGATGGACCTGGTGGCTCTAGTTTCTGTGATGGCTGTCACTGCTGCTGACAGGAAGCTCACTAGAGTTGAGAAGATGAGCAAGGAGGTCAACGCAGCAACTCCAGATGTAAACTACAGCTCAAAAGTTTGGGATCCTGGGATTACTAAGAATTTATTACTTTTTGGCTTTCAAAAAGTACCTCTCCTGATAATAACTTTTTGCTTTCCTTGACGTTGGATGTGCTACTGCTAGTTTATCCGTTTAATTATAGATCTACTAGGATAAATACAATAAAGTTTATCTCACCAAATAGAATATTTACTAAGAAATCACAATGTAACTATAGACACATTACTTTGTTGTTGTGTGTGTGTGTTTGTGGCTTCAGTTGAGGTATTATTTAAGCCTTCCCAATGTTAATCAGCTGCTCCCGATTGTAAACCGGCGTGTTTCCATGGTTACGCATCATAACAAATGCTCAAAAAGTGAAAAAATAGCAGTAAAGATCCTCCAAGCTTCGCAGCACCAGAAACAGAAAAGTAAAATGTCCAAAAAAAAAAAATACCGTTCCTCTCGAAAAACTAGAAAAAATGTCCGAGAAAAGGCAAAACTTACATATAGTCAACAGATCTACTCCAACATGCAGCCACCCAGAGCAGCGCAGTTCCGGAAACCAAGCCAACCACATTATTGCGAATGCTTAGTTCAGTCTCACCAGCCACACCCAGACCTGAAAACTGCCAGAGCAGAAGAATAAAGAACTCACTTCAATCGTTCTAAAGGAATTCAAGAACAAAAGAACCTAGAACAGCAATAAAATACCACAAAGGCTAGCTCTTGTTAGCCAGAAAAGATAAACAATTATATTTACAAGGAACTCCTCGTGGCTTCATGTCAATCAAAGCAATAAATATTACAAGCCACATTCATCTATTAACACGCAACCCTGACTTTACAGTTTGAAGAGCTATGCCTTGCCCAAAGGCCTTGATATTGGGAAAGCTGGGATTGAACCACCAATAGGGATGTAATAAAATATCGATATGGCAATATATCGTGATATTTTTCCCAGCAATATTATACCAATATTCAAAAGCCGTGTATCGGAAATATCGATATGGCAATATATCGTGATATTTTTTCCTGCGATTATTACATCGATATTCAAAAGCCGTGTATCTCATTCCTGAAAGAATTTACATGCAAACATTTGTGTATTTTCTTTTCGTTTTGCGCAATCCAATCGCCACCCGCTAGTTGGCAGCAGTGTGCAGTGGGTTTTGTTTCCACCACTGAAATGTAAATCCCTCCATCATGGTTCAGATACCTCATGTTAAACATGTTACGTATCAGTTTGGACTGTTTATTGAACATTCTTACAATAAATTCAGTAAAAATAAATTGCTTGTAACGTCTGACTGAATGTATCGCAATATATTGTGATATATCGTATCGTCTCCCCTGTATCGTGATGTGTATCGTATCACCAGAATTTCAAAAATACACATCCCTAACCACCAACTTACTGATAAGCCGGCAACTGCTCCACCCACTGAGCCACAGCTGCCCCACAGCACCTGGATGGTTCCTAGATTTTTGGAAAACATTCTGTTGACAAATAAAATTAAAGTGGAACCTCTAGGAAGGAGGGAGTATTTGTGCCGGCCATCTTTGCCTGGCAGTAACATTTATTTACTGAAAAAAAAAGCAAAGAACAGACAAAATCTGTTGGGAAAAAGTATTCAACATTTGCAGAAGCTCAGGAGGTACAGCGGGCTGTCCAGTAATCGGAAGGTTGCAGGTTTGATCACGGCTCTGACCAGAGAAAGCTGCTGATGTGTCCTTGGGCAAGACACTTAACACGCCTTGACTGCTGGTGGTGGTATGAGGGACTGATGATGCCCGTGTTCGGCAGCCTCGCCTCTGTCAGTGCTCCCCAGGGCAGCTGTGGCTACATCGTAGCTCATCTCCACCGGTGTGTGAATGACTGATTGTGTTGTGAAGCGCCTTGGGGGGGTTATAGAATCCTAAGAAGGCGCTACACAAATACAGGCCGTTTTAAATGCTTTTTAAGCACTTTGGGTCAGGCTAACCTAAAGTTTTTAACTTCAGCAGAAGGAAAAGTGTTTTTTATAAACCAGTCTTGTTATATCCTCATTCAGACGTTCCTTCATTAAATCAACAGGAATCCAGATAAACTGGTGCATTCAATAGAACGTATGAGGAAACAAGAGCCGTGTTCAAATTTCAAGCAGGTGTTTTAGGACTTTCTCTAGAAAGTGAAAGTTTTGTTTTGAGATTGCTCTTAATTTTATTTCTGCTAGGATAAGGTGAACACCGATTTAACAGATGTCTGAACAATTCTTTCTACAAAGCACTGCAACAAATAATAAGATTGGTGGTTTGAATTGCTTTTGTAAGGAACAATGTGCCTAAATCTGAAAGTGTAAACATTAGGATGCAGTGTTTTATTTGATGTCCTCTGTGCTGAGTCATACTCTTTGAGCACTAAGCAACGTGAGTCAGCACTCTATGCCTCTCAGCTACAGCTGAAAGCTTCAGAAACTGGGACAGACAGCACGTCCTCATCCCCTCCTAAAATAATAAAGGAGAGAGGAACAAAAAACTACAGACAAACTCCTCCCCAGAGAAAAATGATTTACCAAAGAAATCTTTCATTCAAATAAGTAAACAGAATATAAACTTTAAATAACATACGTCACTCTGAGTCTGAATTGCTTCCCCTCTAGTAAAAGATGCACTGAGTGTAATTAAAATCTGTGTCAACATATTTAAATGCAACATCCACATTTCTTTGACACTAATTTAAGATTTGGAGGAAAACACTTTGCAGGTATTACTGCAGTAAATTAGTCAAATGTCTTTTGGCATCGTGTAAAAACGGATTTTAATTCCACTGTAGAAGTTCAGCACATTTCTTCCTGTTCATTACATCTAAACACGGCATTGGAGGTTATAAAAGAAAACAAACGAGTCAGACATAAAAATAAAGTCCAAAGCAGCTGCAGCAATACTACTGCAACAACCTTTTTATTTTATTTTATACTGGCTGTAATACAGGTGTGTTCTCATGAGGGAGTGAAACTGCAGAAGGAAATGTAGCTTAATGAATTTCAAAGGGAGAAGAAAATATAGAACAAGCAGAAGTTCGGCTGCACGCTGCAGGGTCTGTCATGAACAAACCTAAGGTAGAACAAATCAACAGATTTAGGATATGTTCAATTGTTCAAACCATTAAACATTTCCCAAATATACCCTGATTTATTACAGTTGGCTGGGGTGCATGGGTGTCATTTGTTAAGCTGATTCATAGGATGTTTGAAGCTTTTAAACCATTTGAATCTGGCACATTGGGCTGGTTTGACTTTAAACTCTTTAAAAAACACTTTAAACTAAATTGAGTAAATGAAGACTTGACGATTAACCAGTAGCTGACTGATCTCCAAGCTGCTGTGCTTAACTCAACTTCATCAGTGTCAGAGCCAGTGGTGGCTGGTAAACATTTTTTGGGTGGGACGCATTTTTGCAAGTCAGTTTTCAGATGGACTAACTGTGTACCACCACTAGGGGGTGCCAAATTACAATTCTTATTAGGGCTGCACAATATATCGAAAAATTATCGTCACTGCGATAACAGGACGTGCGATAGGCCCATCGCAAAGCACGTCAAAAACGGCGATAAATGTTTGGTTCAAACATTTCCATCCGTGTCATACATCAGCTTTTTGTAAATCAGCTCTGTTTTTTACGCAGAAGTATTATTTGACCAATCAAATGTAGCCCTTCTGATATGCGGCCAATCAGATGGGTCCGTTCACGTAATACGCCCGCCCCCTACGTAGACCCGTACCCCAAAATTCCACCATCTTCTCCGCTCGGCCCCCGCTTTCCGCTGCCGCTCGCTTCCCTTGTTCGTCATGCTGGCTCAGATTAACGAACGCACTTTGTGCTGAGGTTTCTGGAATCAGCGCTGCTTTCAAACGTGAACGTGAGTCCGCTCGGTGTCGTTAAGCAGCTGATAATAACCGGGCTGACTCAGACACGTGCCGGTGAACCACCCCACCTACCTCCATGTCGCTAGTGTTCCACCGGGTGGTGACGTTAGCCCCAGGCTCCGGTTAGCTTCCAGCTAAAAGGCTACAGCACTCTCCTCCCAGTGCCACCCTGCTAAAGAGGGCCTGGAAAAGTTCCCCCACACATCAAAGTGATTTTTCATTTATGAGCTTTTATAACCTTGTTAATCAGGATAGTTGGTTTGCTGCTGCACATAAACTGTCAGTCAGAAGCTCTGCTAGCCGGTTATCTTAGAGGAGCTAGTTCAATTTGTTAGCTTGTTATCAGAATCATAGTTGCAGTTTCATCATCTGAGCTGCTTTTTAAGATCTAGGTAAACTTGTTCAATTTGGGGTTAAAAACAAACGTTTTCACATATTTTCCATGTAGTTTTTTTTTTGCCAGTTCCTCTTCTGAAAGGTAGACAATTGTTTTTCTCTTTCCCTCAGAAAATCTTAATATTCTCCTAGTTTGGCCCAGCACAGTTCACTTCCCAGTTACAGCAAAAGCCTTATATCATAACCACATAAGTGGAGAAAATGTTCAGTAGCAATGAGAGAATTTGCTGTTGCCTTTAAGTGATGTTAACTATTATTTAATATTTAAACTTATTTTCAGATATTTTTATTTATTCAAAAACCCTGGTAAGGGATGTTTTTCTGTATTTGGAGCATCAGAAAAAGTTTTATGGTGGAGGTGATGTTTTAAAGTCACTGAGAAACTGCATGCATGCAGTTTGTTGTTTTGCTGCTAATACAGTAGCAGGTGTAGCTGCTAATACAGTAGCAGGTGTTGCTGCTAATACAGTAGCAGGTGCAGCTGCTAATACAGTAGCGGGTGCAGCTGCTAATACAGTAGCGGGTGCAGCTGCTAATACAGTAGCAGGTGCAGCTGCTAATACAGTAGCAGGTGTTGCTGCTAATACAGTAGCAGGTGTTGCTGCTAATACAGTAGCAGGTGTAGCTGCTAATACAGTAGCAGGTGTTGCTGCTAATACAGTAGCAGGTGTTGCTGCTAATACAGTAGCAGGTGCAGCTGCTAATACAGTAGCAGGTGTTGCTGCTAATACAGTAGCGGGTGTTGCTGCTAATACAGTAGCGGGTGCAGCTGCTAATACAGTAGCAGGTGCAGCTGCTAATACAGTAGCAGGTGCAGCTGCTAATACAGTAGCAGGTGCAGCTGCTAATACAGTACCAGGTGCAGCTGCTAATACAGTACCAGGTGCAGCTGCTAATACAGTAGCAGGTGCAGCTGCTAATACAGTAGCAGGTGTTGCTGCTAATACAGTAGCAGGTGTAGCTGCTAATACAGTAGCAGGTGCAGCTGCTAATACAGTAGCAGGTG
Organism: Nothobranchius furzeri; assembly: GCF_043380555.1. Lineage (NCBI taxonomy): Eukaryota > Metazoa > Chordata > Actinopteri > Cyprinodontiformes > Nothobranchiidae > Nothobranchius > Nothobranchius furzeri. Next base: position 60,662,553 of record NC_091756.1, on the reverse strand, counting down.
CAGCTGCTAATACAGTAGCAGGTGCAGCTGCTAATACAGTAGCGGGTGTTGCTGCTAATACAGTAGCGGGTGCAGCTGCTAATACAGTAGCGGGTGCAGCTGCTAATACAGTAGCGGGTGCAGCTGCTAATACAGTAGCGGGTGCAGCTGCTAATACAGTAGCAGGTGCAGCTGCTAATACAGTAGCAGGTGTTGCTGCTAATACAGTAGCAGGTGTTGCTGCTAATACAGTAGCAGGTGCAGCTGCTAATACAGTAGCAGGTGCAGCTGCTAATACAGTAGCAGGTGCAGCTGCTAATACAGTACCAGGTGCAGCTGCTAATACAGTAGCAGGTGCAGCTGCTAATACAGTAGCAGGTGTTGCTGCTAATACAGTAGCAGGTGTAGCTGCTAATACAGTAGCAGGTGCAGCTGTTAATACAGTAGCAGGTGCAGCTGCTAATACAGTAGCAGGTGCAGCTGCTAATACAGTAGCAGGTGCAGCTGCTAATACAGTAGCAGGTGCAGCTGCTAATACAGTAGCAGGTGCAGCTGCTAATACAGTAGCAGGTGTTGCTGCTAATACAGTAGCAGGTGTAGCTGCTAATACAGTAGCAGGTGCAGCTGTTAATACAGTAGCAGGTGCAGCTGCTAATACAGTAGCAGGTGCAGCTGCTAATACAGTAGCAGGTGCAGCTGCTAATACAGTAGCAGGTGCAGCTGCTAATACAGTAGCAGGTGCAGCTGCATATTTTTGCAATTAAAATGTTATGTTGTAATGGAATTCATGCATTAGTTTTTGTTTGCTTTGAACCCAGAGCAGACGTCACACGCCAGACGACATCAACACTGCATACTTTAGTATTTGTTCATTTATCGGGAGTAATATCGATATCGCAATATTAAGCACTGTTATCGAATATCGCAGGTTTTCCTAATATCGTGCAGCCCTAATTCTTATGCTTTACACAACATAAACCCAACGACCGGTGCCAGGTCCACAAGCACTTCCAGCAACAAAATGGATCCAAAAACATGCTCAATTTTCACCAATATATGCAAATTGCACACAAATTTAACAGAAAGAGGCTCATCTAAATGACAAAAGCCATGTTTTCTACCTTAACAACACCCAATAGCAATAAGTCATTAAATGAAAAGCAAAATAAAGCTAATTTCATGAAATCAAAAGCGTCAAATCAGTCTTACCTTTGCTGGTTTATGGTCATGATAATCTGCGTTATAATAAAAAAATCCACTTGGTTCATGTAATCCATTGTCCCAACGTCACACTGAGCTGATTCCTGAATGTTTCAGGCTGTTCATACCTGCTGGCGAGTGTTTACGAATCTCAGACGCCACATTTTATGGTTCTCCGTAACAAAAAAACTTCAAGAGGTGTACTCAGCTACTCTAAAATAAACAAAAACCAGTGAGCTAAAAAATAAAAAAAAGAGCAATGAACTGTGGAGAGTTTCTGGTTCCAGGTAAACATCCTGGTTATGTTTCGTAAACATCCTGGTTATGTTTCAGTCGCAAACCCCTGCAACCAAAATCTCTATTCTTTGTATTGAAGGGAGATCCAAGTAGGTCTATGTTAAAGTCTGCTGCGCCAAAAAAAGAACAGGGAATACATCACAAGACTATTCAGTCGTGGTAAAAGTGTGAGAGGACGGTTTTAAACTACACTTAGATGCAGAATCAACACAGCACTTATAGTCTGTACGGTGTCTAGATTGTTTAGTGTATTTTTCATGTTTTTTAACGATTTTGTGATTTCTATCTTCTTCCTCCTCTTCCTGTCTGTGAGACTTGTGGGGCAGCACCCAAGTACTCCCTATTGACAAGCCACCACTTGTCAGAGCTCATGGTGAACACACTCAGCTGAATAGATCAGTGGCCACAAAAATGGACCATCCCCCCAAAAAGTGACATTTAGTTTTTTAACTACAAAGGCTTGACACGGTAATGTAAAAATCTGTACGTATCCATATGCATAATTAGAAATTAGAGCATTGTTAATGTTAATTTAAGTTAAGGGTTGATCAATACATCGGTTGGTTGATATTTACCATTTTTTCTTTATACTGCATCGGCCGATATACTTCCATGGTAAAGCCGATGTAAAGGGAGGTAAATCCGCCGGCATCCCAGTGCTGCTGCAGATTTTCAATTTAAATGAACAACATCTGGATAGGGCTGGGCTTTTAATTCGATTTACGATTTTTTTCCCCCGATTCTCTCTCCCCCTCAATTATTAAGAATAGCAATAAGTACACATGGAAAGCACCTTCAACCCAAATTTGTTTTTTATTTAATCGCAAGCAAGACAAATGTAATACTCATTTGTGATGAGAATAATGAATGAATGAACACCCTCTTGGAATAAAAGTGCCACGCTCCACGTCCGTCGCAGCAAACCCAAACCAGTTCCAAACAACGGATGATTTAATTCCTTTCTTAGGAACAAACTTCCCACTCTCACCGGTGGCCATGGAGTCGCTTATTATGGTTATGTGAAACTAACGCTACAGAAGCTCCGGGGGGCCAAAAAGACGCTATTACATTAAAATTCTATGAACTTTTTTCAAAATCACTCCGCAACAAAAAATTCCAACTAATTCATTAAATCAATTTATCACCCAGGTCTACATCTGGACAACAAAATATATTTTCAAATAAAATGTATTTTTAATACAGCCGTTTCAAACCCATCTCCACTGTCGCTACATGCTTGCTTAGTATGGGGACTGCTGTAAAGTCACCAACACAAGTCAGTGACTTGATATAATCTGCTGGATTTAGATAGAAAACTTTTTACTAAGTGGCTTAATGAACTGAACTCAACTGGAATGTTTACTTTGTGAAGTGCCTTGACACGACATTTGTTGTGATTTTGTACTTTATAAATAAAGAAAATTGAATTAATTTGGCCAAACATATAATTGGTAATCTACAGACAATTAGCATGATGTTCACTAAAGCCCAAAAACAGAAAACGGAAGAATGGTGAAAATGTATCACTGTCATTCAACAGTAGTCAACAATAATCTCTCAGATGCGTGTGTGTCCCCGTTGTTGCAGCCGCTGGAATCATTCTTCAGCCGCAGAAGGGGTTGGAGAGGACGAATTCACAAGTTTACATAAGGTGTGTAAATGTTTAATGATGTTATGTAGCTCTGAATGTGAACTTCATGACATCATCTTCTATTTCAACCTGAACTTTGAGGATGTGGTCATGCTAAAAATGGATACTAACCAAACGTCAGTGAAAAATAAACATTTTGACCCAACTGCCAAGCAGTGCAGGAAAAAAAAAAAGAAATGCAATGGAAACGTTTTAATAAGCAGCTGTATGTGGTCAGTTGCTTCTTGTCCATTTAGGTAAAGGAAATACAAAAGGAACTATTTTAATACAATTTTCTAACATCCCTTCAGCTGATTAAATACAAAAATATAAGGGAAATCTAGTATCACACCTGAATGTGATTCTCTCCTGTAGGTGTTCACTTTTCTTGTGAATTATTTGGTGTTATTAAAGGCATATTACGCAATTTTTTTCATTTAAAAAAAAATCATTTTCCTGAGCCAGTATGTGCTAAAATACCACTTCACTGGGTTAAGGAAATGCTACTTAGACCCCCACCACCCTCTGTAGCGAGAATATTGCACTTGCAACTTCAGAGTTCTGCTCTGGTACCTGTTGGACTAAGTAAAAGTGGAGCTGACTTGCCAGTGCTGGAGTCTGCTTCCAGCATGTTTCCTGTATGTTTTAGAACATCAACACAGCTGATTTGTTTGATTTAGTGATGACCCGCTCATGTAGACACTAATGAGGGTTTAGGAGACATTTCAGCTCTTAGATTAAGATGTTAAAAAGACAAACACACAGCAGGGAGATAAGTTTCACTAACGGGCACTAGTGGGTAGCGTTGGGCATCGAGCGTCGATTGAAACCGGGACTCAGGGCCGTGCGATCTGACGATATAAGATCATTAAGGATTATAAAGTGATGACGATCTACCAAAGCTCGGAGATTTTAGAACCATCTACAGGTCCTTCTCAAAAATTTTGCATATTGTGATAAAGTTCATTATTGTCTGTAATGTACTGATAAACATTAGACTTTCATATGTATTAGATTCATTACACACAACTGAAGTAGTTCAAGCCTTTTATTGTTTCTAATATTAATGATTTTTTCATACAGCTCATGAATACTCAAAATTCCTATCTCAAAAAAATTAGCATATCATGAAAAGGTTCTCTAAACGAGCTATTAACCTAATCATCTGAATCAACTCATTAACTCTAAACACCTGCAAAAGATTCCTGAGGCTTTTAAAAACTCCCAGCCTGGGTCATTAATCAAAACCGCAATCATGGGTAAGACTGCCGACCTGACTGTTGTCCAGAAGGCCATCATTGACACCCTCAAGCAAGAGGGTAAGACACAGAAAGAAATTTCTGAACGAATAGGCTGTTCCCAGAGTGCTGTATCAAGGCACCTCAGTGGGAAGTCTGTGGGAAGGAAAAAGTGTGGCAGAAAATGCCGCACAACGAGAAGAGGTGACCGGACCCTGAGGAAGATTGTGGAGAAGGACCGATTCCAGACCTTGGGGGACCTGCAGAAGTGGTGGACTGAGTCTGGAGTTGAAACATCCAGAGCCACCGTGTACAGGCGTTTGCAGGAAATGGGCTACAGGTGTTGCATTCCCCAGGTCAAGCCACTTTTGAACCAGAAACAGCGGCAGAAGCGCCTGACCTGGGCTACAGAGAAGCAGCACTGGATGGTTGCTCAGTGGTCCAAGGTACTTTTTTCGGAGGAAAGCAAATTTTGCATGTCATTCAGAAATCAAGGTGCCAGAGTCTGGAGTAAGACTGGGCAGAGGGAAATGCCAAAATGCCTGAAGTTCAGGTGAGTTTGGGTCACTGCAGAAATAAACACACACATGGAGCATCAGCAGTCAAACACAGCCACTCACCAACACTCGTGTGTGTGTGTGTGTGTGTGTGTGTGTGTGTGTGTGTGTGTGTGAGATCTTCAGAAGGCTGAGCAAATAACATGTAAAATAGTCATCATGCTAGAGCAGCTTTCTCTGTAGCGGATGACTGACACTGGGTTCTGCCCACTAGGAGCCAACAGATGATAAATAAATAAATAAATAAATAAATATAATAATGCTAAATCTAACAACATGTACAAATGTAGATGTTTTATTTATTTTTGAACCATTTAGCCAGTTGATAGCATTAATGTTTTAAATCTGTTGGATGGTTACTGACAGCAGCTACATTTAAGTGCCAGTTTCCCTTTTGACTGAATCGCTGCTGCTGCAGCATGTAGCTGTACTCTCAATCATCCTGGACATGGTCATCCTGATGGTTTTAATATAAACAGCCTGACTTTTCTGGTCATCTTGAAGACGTTTAGCATCCCAGAGGCTTCTTCAGTTCTCATACGTTGGTTGTGCTCAGAAACAAACACACTGATTGTGCTGCAAGTCTTTTTCTTTCTTTCTTGAAAACATGTTTCTATTCTAAATGAAGGTGATGTTATTGTTCACAGAATTAAAATTCATATTGAAGTTCAGATTATTCCATCAAGTAAGACCTGTGGTTAGCTGGCTCACTTAACACTTGTAATGTTTTTGGATCCTGCCACTTGAAAAAATTCGGAATTGGGATCGATGGGAATCTGAATCAAAACAAGGAATTGGAATCGCTCAAATTCAAACGGTGCCCAACCGCATTAGGGGGAGCTAAATGCAAGCCAAAACTGCAAAGCCTCCCTTTTTTTTTTAGAGGAAAAGTGATTGAATGAAATTTTGTTTTCCAATTTTTTAATGAGGATTATCAAAAGAACTATGGAAAAAGAATATGCAGGCAGAGTCTGCACTTTGTCCAACAGCAGAGGACTTCCTGCCACAGGAAGTAAATGTCAAGAGCTACTTCTGTATACCAGAGTGATTTCCCATCCCGTTCTTTTAAGTAGCATCATTAGTCCATCTGTTTATTTTGCCGAGGGTGTGCCGTGCTGTCCATTATCCTGAGCAGAGTACAGAACATTTCAGATCAGTTCCAGGTCTACTGACCAGTAAGTACGCGGCCAGATGATGCAACAAACAGAGACGGATTCAACTCTTCATAAAACTCTTCGTTCACCTACTACAACAAGAGGCGCATCAGTTATGTTCCCAACACCTTGTTGTCAGAATGGGATATACTATAACACAAGGTGTGTATTGGCAAGAATCTGGTGTTACAATATAATTCACAATACATGGGGGAATATACAATATACTGCAAGGCTAAAAACCAGATGATATTTGGAATTTTAGGGCAGATTTAATAGAAAACTTAGGCCAGACGCTTCCAAGATATATCCGGTGTTATCGCCAGATCTCATTGTTCCGTCAGAATGAAGACAGTAGAAACTGCTGCCACCTAGCAGTCGGGTGTTGAATTGCTACACAAAAGAAATATCCTAAATGTCTGCATATAAAAACATTTCAATAAAAAAAACAACAACACTGCATTCAAATATTGATCCAGTAGAACACAAAAATCACGAGATTTCAGAGTACCGATATCTTCATACAACCAAATATAATACAGACGTAATTTTAATGCGTTTTATATTTTTAGAAAGAAAGAGAATTATCTTGTGTACATCACCTCCCAAGACAAAAATCACAGGAGTATTCACAAGAACAAAAATGTAAAAAATAAAAAGCATCAAAATTACAAATTGTGATTAAAAATGTAAGGAAAGAGAAAATGAATGAGAAATAGGGAAATCAGTGGATCCTGGGAAAGACCAAGGTGAAGGTGGTGATGAAGGTCACACCAAAGCCTGAACAGGTGGGTTTTCAGCTGCTTTTTAAAGGAGACCACTGAGTGCACTGATCTCAGACTCAGGGGGAGAGAGGTCCAGAGTCTGGGGGCCACAGCATCAAACGATCTGTCACCTTTGACCTTTAGCCTGGTGCTGCATAGGGCTGTAGCGAAGCCTCGACGAAGTCGACGGCTCGATTCTAAAAATTTGTCGACGTCAGATCCGGAAGTCGACGCACCGCGCCCACTTGTTGCATCCCCAGGAGTTTGTAAATAGAGGAGGAATCTGCCTGTTTTTCCTCTAGTTCGCCCTCTTCTCCGCCTTCACTAACATCTCCGCCAAATACCGAAGACCCGGAACAACGTCCGTCCACTACTAGATTATTTTCCTGTTTTGCCCCTTCGTCTCCCGGCAACGGACAACAACTTCCGGGGTCAGATGCGCTGCTCCGTCTCTACCGCAGATGTAGAAAATCACCGGGAGCGCTTCTCCCTTCATTAAGGAGCTTCTTTCAGACATGAGGAGAGCTGTTTTGGTGGTAGCAGTCTCTCCTCCGTGCTGGTCTGTTTGCTGCCGGGTGTTTTTGGTTTATTTAAACTTGGTTACTTGAACTTAACGTTGGTAAAGCTACTGTTAGCATCTTCGCTAACAGCTTCTTACGTTGGGATAAGCTGTTACGTTTTGGTTTAGAGTTCATCTTTTTTGTGGTGCAGATCTCCCTTTTATTACATTTAGAGTGTTGTGGGTTTTCGGTTTAGTGTAAAATATCACCTGAGTTTGGTTTAACCCGTAAGACCACTCGCCTCACGCACATAAGTGACCAAAACAAAGTAGCATGGAGACACTCCATCTTCTACCACCTCTCAGGCAGCAGCCTGCACTCCCAAGTTCTACATGTCACCAGAACATAACCAACCAACACAATAAACGCAGTGTTATACAAAATGGAAGGCCTGTAGTGTTTATTCTCTTACAGTAAGAATTTATCAGTTTTTTTGAGGAATTTATTTGAGATTTTCTGGTTTTTGTTAATTGTGCAATAGAAAAATAATCATTAGATTAATTTTCTAAATAGTCATTAGAATAGTCGACTATTCGATAAAATAATCGTCAGAATAATCGTTTTAAAAATAATCGTTTACCCCCAGCCCTACTGCTGCACAACCAGTAGGCTTTGATCACTGGACCTCAGGGACCTGCTGGGGGTGTAGGGACTAAGAAGATCACCAATGTAAGATGGTGCTTGTCCATGTAAGGCCCTATAGACCAGAACCAGGATCTTGAAATGAACCCTGAAGTTGACTGGCAGCCAGTGAAGCTGGAGGAGAAGCGGAGTGATGTGCAGTAGTCTAAGGGTGAGGAGATGAAGGTGTGGAGAACTGTCTCAAGTTCAGAGCAGGACTCAGCTTAGCAATGTTCCTGAGATGGAAGAAGGAAGAGCGAACATGATAACTGACATGAGAATCCAGGGTGAGAGCTGGGTCACAAGGTGTGGGTAATGTGGAAAAAAAAATCATATCTTAATTTTTTTTCCAATATCACAATCAAAATTTTATCACGATTTTTCTATTCTACAATTCAGACGTTTAGGAAGTTATTTACCAGTAAAATACATGCATTTAAAAGCATACCTCTTCACAGAAAATAGGATAAAAGATTTTAGAATAAAAAAAAAATCTTAAATCCCAATATCTGGCCATCTGTCCGTCTTTCTATCAATTCACAGTTGAGAGCTAGAGATATGCGTCTCAAATGTCTCAAAGGCACATTCATTTAAATATATATTTATAATTAACGTAAAATAATTTAAATTCTATCTAAAGGTGGCTCATATCCTATCATCCACAATATTACCAGTAATTATTTTTTGTCCAGAGAACAAATCTGTCATGTTACGCCACATTCATGATGCATCCTCATCTCATGTATCCTCTTGTCAGGATTACGCTCTCTATTTAAGCCTCGCTGCTTTCTGTAGAAGTTTCCTGACAATGCAGGAGAGTTTGGCATAAACAAAGCTCCGGTCGGCAGCCATGGTGAAAAGATTTGCTAAAACACACACCAACGCCCCCAAATAATAAAAGCCACAAAGCCAAATGCAAAGTTTAGAGCTGAACATTGACCCATAGGTTCCCTGATTGAGCAGACAGTGAGAATACACGCAACAACCGCTTAGAGACTGAGTGAGCTAGTGGCTAATGCTAGCAGCTAGCTGCTATGATCCAGTGTGGTGTACTGCTTCAAAGACTCATAATGGTATATGTCTGCATCTTAACGTATCGATTGTTAAGAAGTTGATGCCATTTGTATAAATGTTCCCACCGCCAATCGTCAGACCAATAAATGACGATGGACAATTAATTCGTGCATGTGACATCATAATGCATGGACTGATTTGCGAACACAGAAGAAGTCCAAACATTGATATTTTTATACAAGCACATATGTTTGCTGGAAGAGAAATTTAGATATTTCTTTTTGTTTGATTTTGTTTTTGTTATTTGGTAGCGTGACGTTCTGTATTAAACATGGTCATAAGGAAGCCTCGTCTTTGTTTACCTGTGGTACCCAATACTGTGGTAATTTATTTAAAGAGCAAGTCACCCCCAAATCAACTTTTTTTTTCTGATAAACTATATAAATGCGTGTCTAATCGTGCTGCAGACACGTGTAATCAATAGTTTAGCTCTTTAGTGCATTTTAGTTAAAATTTAAAATTTCTGCCTAAAACTGGCAGTGTTGTGCCGTTGTCAGGTAAAAACTCTTCACTGCATTTGAATTTAAATCTGCCACCGCTATTGGCTAAGGGGTATGCTATGATGTAAACTGGTACATTATGATGTCACAATGTCATGAGTGTGTGTATTTGTTAGTGGCTCCACCCTCTCGGTCTGCTAGGCAACAGCATTTGTTGCATTATTCAAACATGAAGTGGGAGTGAAGTACGCTTCTTGTAAGGGGTGACTTGCTCTTTAAGCAAAATGTTTAATAATGTTTATTTCTGAACAAAGGCTGATGGGTTTCTTTCTTTTATCAGTTTGAGTAGGAAATGGAATGAATCGCTGCTGCATTTGGACACACTCTGAAGAGGGAGCATTTGCTCGCAGCTAGAGGTCGCATGATCTAATTATCCCAGTCATTTTCATTTGTAAAATAATAACTGTAAAGGTGAATGTAAAGGTGAACTATTTCTTTATGTTTAACAACGGCAAAGGTATACGGGCTTTTATTTTGATAGCGTCATAGCAACCGTTGCCAAGTAGGGAGGCGCAACGGGCGCAACACAGAAGAAGCAAACGGCAATCTATTAGAAGTAAAGACGGAGCAAAGGATAGGCTATTAACGGTTCACGGAGAAGAAGACAAAGATAGTTTGAAGAATACTTCTGTCTAGCTTCAGTTGATAAGGGGAACAAGGTTTGTAACTATAATTCAGAATGTTGTTATGAAAACGGAACGTGTCTATATGATTGTATTAATTGTGAAAACGGCTACCAATGTAATCAGTTATGCATTATGGTTTATTTTATGATTTATTTATTTTTTGTTTATGCCTAGCTCTTACGTTGGTTGGTTGATGATACGGACGGCTCAATAAATCATCATTCACCATCAGTTCCGGCCTTCTCAATATTGACTGAATGCTACAATAACCATTCAATACCGTTAACTTTCCATGAATTTTTATTTAATATTTAGTTCAACCACGCTGATCAGAGTGCCCCATATAAACAACGCAACTAAACAATTTCACTTAAATGAGGAACATTTCACCTGCTGCAGCCTGAACGCACATTCCTTCTGCTACACGTAAACCTGAACTGGTCACATGCTTGTGCGTGATCGCATGTCTCTAGAGAGCTCGCTGAAGAGGTTATGAGGATCTGGACGTTTGACTCAGACAGACTGACTCATGGCTGTTTAAATGTTGTTATACCTCTCAGGGATTTCATCTGCTCTGCACTGCCCGATTCACTGGACCCTCTACAGTTTGCATACCGCCACAACAGGTCCACTGATGATGCCATAGCCCTGTCACACCTGGAGAAAAGGGACACGTATGTGAGAATGCTGTTTGTAGATTACAGCTCAGCATTCAACACCATTGTTCCCTCGAAGCTGGACAGGAAACTGCAGGATCTAGGACTGAGCAGCTCCCTCTGCAGCTGGATCCTTAACTTTCTGTCTGACAGACGCCAGGTGGTCAGACTGGGCGGCACCACCTCATCCCCCATCACACTGAACACTGGTGCACCGCAGGGGTGTGTGCTGAGCCCTCTCCTGTACTCACTCTACACCTACGACTGCACGGCCACGAGAAACTCCAACATCATTGTGAAGTATGCGGACGACACCACAGTGATAGGTCTCATCACCAACGACGATGAGACGGCCTACAGGGAGGAGATCAGCACCCTGACCCACTGGTGTCAGGACAACAGTCTCACCCTCAACGTCACAAAGACAAAGGAGATGATAGTGGACTTCCGGAGGTGCAGAGGAATACACACCCCCATCACCATCAATGGCGATGCTGTGGAGAGGGTGAGCAGTTTCCGTTTCCTTGGAGTTCACCTGGCAGAGGATCTTACGTGGTCAGTGCACACGGAAAATACAGTGAAGAAGGCACAGCAGCGCCTCTTCTTTCTCAGAAGACTGAAAAGATTTGGCATGAGCCACCGCATCCTCAGGACCTTCTATCGCTGTGCCATTGAGAGCATCCTCACTGGATGCATCTCCGCCTGGTATGGCAACAGCACCGCTTACAACCGCAAAGCTCTCCAGAGAGTAGTGCGGTGTGCTGAAAGGATTATAGGAGGTGAGCTTCCCTCCCTCCAGGACATCTACAGGAAGCGGTGCCTGAGGAAAGCGGGGAGGATCATCAAGGACTCAAGTCACCCCAGCCATAAACTGTTCAGACTACTTCCATCAGAAAGGAGGTTCTGCAGCATCCGGTCCAGAACCAGCAGACTGAGAGACAGCTTTTTCCATCAGGCCATCAGACTGCTGAACACATCGCAGACACCTCACCCTCACTACTGAAACTCCAACATTACACACTCCATACTGTACACTAATGCCACTGTTTTGCACATACCAACCTCTGTACATTTTATATCTCTTATCTTATTGTTTACTTTATTCATTTGTATATTTAGATTAGCCATTTTTATATTTTACATGTTTTTACATTACTGTATTTTTGCACAACTCTGTTGCTGTGAAGCTCGCACACAAGAATTTCACTCGCATGTACTGTACCAGTGTACCTGCACATGTGACGTGACAATAAAAGTGATTTGATTTGATGAGGCTTAAAGGAGATGTACAGTTGGATGTATGGATTTTAGTCCATTAGTTGATTTTATCTTATAAGAATCAAAAATGTCCGACGTGCACTTTGTTCTTCTTTGTCTTCTAATAAAGCATCACTTGTTAGAGTGGCTCGACCACGGGATGAAAGTATGATATACAAATATTTTGTCCATTATTGCAACAAAAAAAAAGCTAATTTACAAGGTAACGTAAAGTGATTCTAAAACTGTAAACAGAAACAATCTTTGACCAAAAGGCAACATTTATTTTTGCTTACCTTGTAAAATATAACACATCTTTAGTTACCTAACAGTAGCTTTGAAAGTAATACAGTCAAATACTTTTTAAGTATCTGTGGAAAGAAGTTTAACATTTGAGTCCTCAACCTGTTTAAAAAAAGTGCCTCAGATTTCTTACAAAGGAAAATGTTTTCACTCATTTATCAATAACTTCAAATAAACACGCGAGTAATCCTGAGTACTCACTTAACTTAGAAAATAAATATGAGAATATCTCAAATTTCTGAGAATGGAAAAAAAAATACATTCTAGTCCCCACTTATCAGCAGATTCAAAAATAAATCATCCCAATGTATGGGACCACAAAAGTAAACGGAGAACTAACTCTCCTAACAAGGACCAAAAAAACAAAAAATGCATCTCAAACCTGTAACATGGCAAACATTTGAGTTTCTGAAATCGATTCTGAACCTTTCTGAATCGATTCTGAATCTTTATAAATAAGAATCCCGATTCAGACTTGAATCGATTTTTTCAGCACCTCTGGTCAATTACCAGAGAAAACTGGGCACCTGCTGCGACGCAACCTGCACTTTCACCACCAGGCCTCTGCCGAGCACAGCAGACACCTCATCAGCGCATCTTCTAAGTGCACAAAGCACATTTAAATGGCATGTTACAGTCCCTGCACAGTTCTGCCCACTTTAGATTCTGTCTCTTCCTGCAATTTGTGAAGTACTAAACCACAATATGAGCCAGTTAGGGGCCCTCATCTCTACAGCTAAACTACAAGTTACATCATGTTACGTATGGCCTATGGCAAAACCAGTTACTGTAAATCCTCTAATATTGGCCTGTATTCAATTAACGGCCGGGTATCACATTTTGGTCGGCTGAGGTGAATAATGGCCGTTTTTTTTATTGTGGCCGGGTGGAATGTGGTAACAGGCAAGTACCACAGGGGGGCGGTTGTGTCTAGGGTTGTCACGGTATGAAAATTTAACCTCACGGTTATTGTGACCAAAATTATCACGGTTTTCGGTATTATCGCGGTATTTTTTAAACAGTGTTGCATATGTTCAGAAAGCATTGATAGTCCTGTTCTACACAAACTGAAATAGTTCTGAAAAGGTTTAACAGTGTTTATTAAACCTAAAAAAACACAAAGCCTTAGCAAAAGTGCAACTTTTCACAAGTAAAGGAACAAATAGCTTATTTTTCTGGAACTTGTTACAGTAGTCAGTGCAGGTTTAAATTATACAAATCCAAACATTCAAAACATAAACAATATGTAAACAAATCAAAGAAACACCACTTGTTTTCTCATATACTTGTTTTCTTCATTATCAAAATGAAAATCTAAAACTCCAGTCCACACTTGACTTGAGCACTGTACAAGTCAACCTTAAAAAATATTTATTTAAAATAAATATCCACTTTAAACAAATTACTAAAATAACTACTACACTATGTAATCAAATCCAAATGTTCAAGTATAAATGGCATTGAATAAGTAAACAAATCCATGACAAGGAACTAATTGTATATTTCTCTTCATCATCAACAAATAAGATGCTTCATCCAGCAACAGGGTGTCCGTGACACGGTTTAAATGCTGGCAGAGGACGCTGCGGCTGCAGTATATAGTGACTCGTTGCATTCTCCCTCAACCAAAAGTCCTCACGTCATGCATTTCAGCTAAAATGCTAATGTTATCTTACCTTGCACTGGCTGTGGAGACGTGGGTGATCGTCACGCAGATGTGCCATTAGATTCGAAGTGTTGCTGCCTTCTGCAGACACTTGTTTCCTGCACGTTCTGCACACGGGATAGCCGTCTTCTATTAACTGTCCCTCAGCATTTTTCAGAAATCCCAAATATGCCCATACTTCTGATTTAGTCTTCTTTGAGGGCTGATGGATGTCCTGGGCGCTGCCGTCTCCTCCTTCGGCCATTATTTCAGCTTCAAAGTTTTGGTGCCGTTGCAAATTAAAAAGTGCGTGTGCGCGCCGCGGGAACTTCAGCTGAAGCGACGGTGGCTGGTAAGGGTCATCGCGCCGAAACCGCGGCCACGGTAAACCCACCGAGATAATCTAGTTTTTTAAAAACTGGACGGTTATTTTTATTGTCAACTTTTTTACCGGGGTTTACCGCTATACCGGTTACCGTGACAACCCTAGTTGTGTCATCCGTCTCACTTTTGATTTGCCAGTGATAGACCGCGAGGGTAACTTTAACCGTGCGGAGACGAAGAGGAGGTGAAATTTTGATATCAAGTTCAAAGAGAACGTGCTGATTATGCTGCAGAACACTCTGGGGAGCAGTAGTATGAACTAGTCGACTTCACGGCTCTAGTGACTATTTATGCCTGTCATCGACTAGTCGCTGTCACGTGATAATGACCGGCAAGATGCAGTCCACGGAAAAGACAGCAGCCTGCTGTAAGCAGGTAACAAGCTCTTGTGCGCGGGGGGGGTTGGGTGCAACGCGCTGTGCCAGAGCGTCGGTACTGACACGCGATCGTTAATGTCGGCTCATTTCCTTTAATGTTTTCTGTCTTTTATTTGCGCCTGAAGCGTTTCGCTGCTGTGGAGCGGCGCACATCACCTTGTCCTCGGTGACGCACCGATCACTGATACGGCCGCCAAGCAGCGAGCACTCCGCTGTTTTTGTGGTCGGTAGATCTTTTAGAACTGCAGTTCAAAGGTAACTCATGAGGTGAATATATATGAACCCAGGTAGCAGTTTTTCTTTAGGATTGAGAGGAGATGCAGGAAGATAATAAACAGGCAGGACAGAAAAATAGTCAAATAAAAACAAGTTAGTTTTTGTACCTGGTGGTTGCAACAAACAGACACCATTGAAGGTAATCAGAAGTGAGGAACAGAAAATGAAATCATTATTTTAATGTTTAGAGCAGCAGGAACTCCGAGAGGCTGCAGGCGCATCAGTGAGTTTGCGGCCGCTGCGCAGGGGGAGGGGGGAGACGGCTGAAGCAGAAACTTCCGTTGTTATAAGAAATGTGTTTAACTTTGAAAATGTGGGCGCAATTTTAATTGTCAAAAACTCCAGCGAACCATTAGTTCATTTTGCTCAAATAGAAATTGAGGCCTGCCTCTTATTCTGGTCCTCCTTCCAATAAAGGCCTGGAGCTTGATGAGCTTGAGTCAAATACAGGTCCGGGCCTGTATTAGAGGATTTACGGTATGCAAATTGGGTCCTGACAAACAGGGTTTATTCCTACGGTTCATGAGCACAACATGCAAAACATTTTCTCTTTTGCTTCTTAGCTGTAGGTTGTAATCAGGCCTTCTGATCATTCTCTTTTCTACGTAGGAAAAAAAGAGCTTTGTAAATGTTTCTAAGAATACCCATCTTTGGGATTTGGACACCACAAAAAGTATTAGACCGGCTCTGCTTTCCTGTTGTTCTACAGCATCTCTGCCACCTGTTTCTCTACAAGTCATCTGCTAGTGATTCATTTCTGTACCCACTGAGTGAGATAAAACACTCTCTTCTATGTTAAGCTGAAAAGATGAATGTTCAGCATGCCTCTGCCCTATAAATTTCTGCAGGTGCAGTGGTGTGTTTCTCCCACGAGCATTTGCATGAGACAGATACAGTACTGTGAAAAAGTATTTGCCTACTTGCAGATTTAATCAGTTTTTCCTTTTTTCACATTTAAATATTTCAGGTCAACCAATATGTTTTAAAATCAGAATAAAACATTAAAATTAAATACAAAGGGCACTCCTTCTCGTTCTCCTAAAGTATTTTCTGGTATGAGGAGAACTCATGTTTTCATTAACTGAAGCAAGGTCCTGAAGCACCCCGGACCATTACACTTCGGCCACCATGTTTGACTGTTGGTAGGATTTTTTTTTAGTTCATGAAAAGCACTTCTAGTTTTAAACCATATGTAAAGAAACTAGGGATGCAACGATACCACTTTTTTCCAAACCGATGCGATACCGATACTTTGATCTGAGTACTCGCCGATACCGATTACCAATACTGATACTTCTACCACACAAAAAAATGCAATGATTTGGAATACAGATTTTATCATATTTTCTGCTTTCAACAGGAAAAGACTGTGAGGTAGATAAAAAGTAAAATACATGAATGGAAATCATCACAAAACTAAAATATTAGCTGAACAGAAATGACAAGTTACAGTGAAGCCATTTTCAAGCAACTGCATTTGTATCGGTTCCTGGTATCGGTTAACTTTTACAGATACCGATACTGGTATTGGTATCAGTGCCGATACCGATACCTGTATCGTATCGGTGCATCCCTAAAAGAAATGCACACCTGCCCAAAAATATTTAGGTACATTTGAGACGAGTCCGTTTTAGAATCAGCAGTGGTTTTGGCTTTGGAACTCTACCATGGAGGCCATTTTGTCCGTGTCTATTTTTCATTGTTAAATCTTGTATGTGGTTAATCTCGGTTAAAGGGATACAGTTTTGGCTTGCTTTTAGCAGCATCTGGTGTTGTGTTAGTCAAAGCAAAAGTCAAACTGATCTCCTGGCTCTGCATTCATCTTTTTAACACCTTAATCTAACTGCTAAAATGTTTCCTCAGCCTTCATTGACGTCTACAGGAGCGGTTCAACTCTAAATCAGCTGTGTTCATGATCTAAAACATGCAGGAAACATGCTGGAAGCAGACTGCAGCACCAAGCATGTCACCTCCAGTTTTGCTTAGTCTAACAGAGTACCAGACAGAAATTTGCAAGTGCGATATTCAGGCCACAGAGGGCAATGGGGGTCTGAGTTAGGGCTGTCGCGGTAACCGCAAGAAGAAAATATCGCGACATCAAGAAACCCACCGCGCTGCATGACGTGCCACCACCATTACCGGACTTGATTAAATCTCGTGACAGCGCATGTTGAGAAGGATGGCTGCACTGGCATCAAAATGAAATGTTACTTCGCCCCTTTGGGAGCATTTCGGCTTTCAGCCAAATGAAAAGGGGGAGCCAGGGAATTTAAATGAGGCAGTCTGTAAAATCGGCGGCAAAACGGTTCAAGTAAAACGAGGAAACACAACTAATTTAAGGGCTCACCTTTCGACCTACCATCCAGCTATCAAGGCGCGGCTGCCGTCGCCTCCTGCCACACAGAGCTGCGGGGCAGCTCATGCCGGTGCCAGCCGACAGCTTGGACTCGGCGAAGCCTTTTCTCGAGTCGGCAAGTACAGCAGAGACAGTGACAGACATAAACACCGGACAGGCGGTGTTAGACGGTATCTGGTGGAGGAGATGGTGCCATTTTCTACCGTGGAGAAACCTGCATTCAAGTCGCTTCTTCAGAAATTCGACAAGCAATACGAGTTGCCAGGGAAAACCTACTTCTCTGAAACTGCGATGCCGAAAATGTACAACACAGTTAGAGCACCGGTTCAGAGTGAGCTCAAAAGTGTGGACTTTTTCTCTGCCACCACTGACATGTGGTCAAGTGTGAATATGACCCCTTACATGAGTCTAACTGCACATTACCTGACCACAGACTGGACTCTTAAATCACGCTGCCTCGAAACAGTGTTTATGCCCCAGACTCACACATCTGACAACATCGCAGATGCTCTACGCAGCGTGTTTGATGAGTGGTCCCTGGATGAGAAGAAGCTGGCGTGCATAACGACTGATAACTAGGCAAAAATCGCCGCAGCAGTGAGAAAATTGAGCTGGACTTGGCTGAACTGCTTCGGACATAATTTACACCTGGCAGTGACAAACGCAATGACAAGTGTTAAAGGTCGCACATCCCGAGCAATGGGTCTGTGCCACACCTTAGTGGGTGCGTTCTCCCACAGCTGGGTGAAGAGGAGGGATCTGGCGAAAGCACAAGCGGAGCTCCGCCTCCCGCAGCACACGCTCATAATGGTAAAATAGTTTTCAGAAGTTATATTTATGATCTAATTGTATCCCACTCTAATTTCACTTACTAACACAGATAGGCCCAATAAGTCTGCTAAAAAATATGAATACTGTGAATGGGATTTATTTTATTTTTTGCCCGAAATTCATAAAACATATATGCAGCCTTAAATAGCAGTTGGTGGCTTTGTGTGATGCTTAAAAAACAGGTTTTGTTTAGAAAGAAATACACAGAAACGAATAAATATTGTTATATATTGACTTTTGATTTAAAAAGAATAGACAGATTTAATTTCAGTTTAAATAATAATATGCCATTACTCCGTCCAACCAGGACTGTCCAACAAGATGGGGTTCCAAACAGAAAATGGTGGACCGAGTCTTGGGAGCAAATCCCCGCTATTAAAAGGGTTCTGGATGATCGGCGGCGTCAGCATCTCATCCCCAGCTGGCAGGACATTGCAGTTTTAGAGTCGGTGAACACAGCGTTAAAGCCAGCGGCTGAATTTACGGATCTGCTGTCTGGCAAAAGCGATGTCATGGTTTCATCTATAAAACCTGTCCTGAAACTCCTCGCTGGAGGTTTTAAAACCATCAGACGAAGACACCACTCTGACCTCGGACATCAAGCAGAAGATGCGCGGTGTTCTCGAGGAGAAGTACAGACCAGCAGCTCTACAAAAAGCGGTGGCAAGGTCCTGCTTGCTGGACCCAAGATATCGAGGCAACAATTCTGATGATGATGGTGAGGTAAAGTCCGCGCTGATCGAGGAGATAGTACACATGGAAGATGGAGGGAGTGGTGCCAGTGCGTCAGCTGCAGCCCAGCCAGAGACCTTGGTGTAAATGACCACGTTAATTGTGAACCATCAGTTTGAGAAACCATCTTTTCAACCGGGGATGCTACACTTGGAGCAGGCAGTGCTGCCACCAGCGGCAAAGAAAAAAAACGCTTGGAGACCTTGGTTTAACCGACAGATAAACCTATACATCAGAATCCTTAAAGTTGCATGAAATGTATTTATCCCCATTGAAACAAACAAGTGGCTTGCACTTTCCCAACGAGGTCTGTTAAGTAAAATTGTTAGACGATCATTAGACGCTACATTAAGTCGCCAAAGGCTTGATTGTTTGTAGCAGGACCACAGGTGTGCCGTATATAACTGAGTGAAGTATACTTTAAAGAGTATCCTTTTCACTACATTAGAGGACATACTAAACCAACGAATTAGCATGTTTTCCAGTGCGTACATGCTACGGCATTGTCGATCAATATCATCATCATCAGCCAAGTCATCACTGATGATGGTACTGGCAGTCAGCTGTGTCCCTTCTTGTAAACAGCTTGGCTGTTCTTTCTCCAGTCCAGTCTGTTGTCCAGGTGAACTCCAAGGTATTTGTATTCCTGGAGGTGGTTGAGGAATACAAATACCTTGGAGTTCACCTGGACAACAGACTGGACTGGAGAAAGAACATGTCATTTTGATATACAGTTGTGGTCAGAAGTTTACATACAATTGTAAAAAATATAATATAATGGCTCTACTGAGTGTCCCGTTATTTCTAAAACTCTGATTTTTCTCTGATAGAGTGATTGGAACAGATACTTCTTTGTCACAAAAACATTCATGAAGTTTGGTTCTTTAATGTCTTTATTATGGGTTAACAGAGAAAAGTGATCACATTTGCTGGGTCACAAATATACATACAGCAACATGAACTAGCAATTTTGGTGACTTAGAAACATGTCAGTGAACTGAGCTTCATAGCATGGCCTCTTAACTTCTTGTGAGTGATTATGAGTGACTACAGCTGGTGACTTCTCTTAGGTCAGGTAAATAGGGCTCATTGGATACAAACACCCACAAACGCTACAATGGGAAAGTCAAAGGAGCTCAGCATGGATCTGAAAAAGCGAATTATTGACTTGAACAAGTCAGGAAAGTCACTTGGGGCCATTTCAAAGCAGCTGCAGGTCCCAGGAGCAACAGTGCAAACAGTTGTTTGTAAGTATAAGGTGCATGGCACTGTTTCATCACTGCCAAGATCAGGAAGAAAACGCAAGCTATCACCTGCTGCTGAAAGAAAATTGGTCAGGAGGGTAAAGAGTGAACAAGAATCACCAAAAAGCAGATCTGCCAAGAATTAGAAGCTGCTGGAACACAGCTGTCATTGTCCACAGTCAAACGTGTTTTGCATCTCCATGGACTGAGAGGCTGCCGTGCAAGAAGGAAGCCCTTGCTCCAAAAGCGGCACCTTAAGGCTCGACTGAAGTTTGCTGCTGATCACATGGACAAAGATAAGACCTTCTGGAGGAAAGTTCTGTGGTCAGACGAAACAAAAATCGAGCTTTTTGGCCACAATGCCCAGCAATATGTTTGGAGGAGAAAAGGTGAGGCCTTTAACCCCAAGAACACCATGCCTACAGTCAAGCATGGTGGTGGGAATAGTATGCTGTGGGGCTGTTTTGCTGCCAATGGAACTGGTGCTTTACAGAGAGTAAATGGGATAATGAAGAAGGAGGATTACCTTCACATTCTTCAACATAACCTAAAATCATCAGCACGAAGGTTGGGTCTTGGGCGCAGTTGGGTGTTCCAACAGGACAATGACCCCAAACACACATCAAAAGTGGTAAAGGAATGGCTAAATCAGGCTAGAATAAGGGTTTTAGAATGGCCTTCCCAAAGTCCTGACTTAAACCCCATTGAAAACATGTGGACAGTGCTGAAGAAACAAGTCCATGTCAGAAAGCCATCAAATTTAACTGAACTTCACCAATTCTGTCAAGAGGAGTGGTCAAAGATTCAACCAGAAGCTTGCCAGAAGCTTGTGGATGGCTACCAAAAGCGTCTAATTGAAGTGAAAATGGCTAAGGGACATGTAACCAAATATTAGCACTGCTGTATGTATATTTGTGACCCAGCAAATGTGATCACTTTTCTCTGTTAACCCATAATAAAGACATTAAAGAACCAAACTTCATGAATGTTTTTTGTGACAAAGAATTATCTGTTCCAATCACTCTATCAGAGAAAAATCAGAGTTTTCGAAATAACGGGACACTCAGTAGAGCCATTATATTATATTTTTTACAAGTGTATGTAAACTTCTGACCACAACTGTATATAAACAGAGGAAAAAATATATCGCAATATATATCGTTACCGCACATGCTTCAGATTATATCGCAATATAGATTTGAGGCCATATCGCCCAGCCCTAGTTCATCCACATACAGACTGAAGAGTACAGGAGAGAGAACCCCACCTTGCTTTACCTCAATGGTAGCACCAAAAGAATAATAATAAATAAATAATAATAATACATCAAACTTATATAGTGCTGTTTAGGTCAAAGATGTTTCACAAAAAATGCAATAAACACATAATAAGAAAGAAGCAGAGAAACTACTGCTCCACCTCACCTGCATTATTATTATGAATAATATCACAAAGCCAATTAAACCACTTTAAAGGATGCAAAGCTTTACCATTTCAATGTATTCATATCAACATGGTAGAACAAGATATGCAAATATTAAATATTTCTGAAGAAAAATATGTTTCAAATAAATCAAACCTAAATATTTCTAAATAGAGGAGCAAACAATCAAAGTCAATATCTATAGTTAAGCGTGTTGTCTAAAAACAAGCCAAAACAGTAGATCTTTGTATCCATAAATAAACAAACAAGTATGAACACAAGTTGAAAAAGCAGCCATTTGTGACCTAAAGCCACTGACTCAGACCAGCTCAGGCCAATGTTGGACAGCTGAGCCAATCAATGGCAGATCAAAGCAATCAGAGACCATTTCCCTTCAGGTCCAAGAGAGAAGAAAAGCACTTGTCAAGAAGATCCAGTTCGATGTGAAATGAAAGAGTAGAACACTTATACTGAGACGCGGGGAGATTACCAGATGTTACGCCCGAGCTGCTGCTCAGAGAGTGTTGTCTGGGTTTAAGTCTTCAGTCAATACCAACAGCCTATCTGTAGTTTCTTTTATAATAAACCTTACAAACCAAGGGCATAACCTTTAGCAGTTAGGCTGCACATCCTTATGGATTTAGTTTTAGAGCATGCTGGTGAAGGTGGACATCTAAAGAACAGATGTGATGAAAGTGGAGACTCCTGCACCCAAACCTGAACTATCTGAATGCTTGTTCCACTTGGACTTGCGATTCTTGACTGTAGGGGTGCAAAAATACCACTTTTTTCCAAACCGATACGATACAGATACTTGGATCTGAGTACTCGCCAATACCGATCACTGATACTTCTACCTAGTGATGGACAATATATCAGCATCAATATCGGTATCAGCCGATGTTAGTCATTTTTTAACATATCGTATCGGTTCGATAAATAAAACTGGGCCGATATTAACAACTGATATTTTTTCCATCTCGTCTCCATTTGTTTGCCTGTTTCAGAAGGTGAGGGGGTGATGTGTAATTGTTTAGTCATGCAAAAACAGGGAATGTAATAATCTCAGAACCGTAAATGTGTGTGTTGTGTAAACATAATAATGTAAATTCTGCTTTAATAATTTAATTCTACACAAAATCTGCAGATTTTAGAAGCATTAATGTCAGTATATCGGTAATGGAAAATATCGGTTATAGGCCATAACAGTGACCTAAATATCGGATATCGGTATCGGCCCCAAAATTTCATATCGGTGCATCACTACTTCTACCACACAAAAAAATGCTACAGGTTTTATTTTCGTCTCTGCTTTCAACAGGAAAAGACTGTGAGGTAGATAAAAAAGTAAAATATATGAATAGAAATGATCACAAAACTAAAATATTAGGTGAACAGAAATGACAACTTACAGTGAAGCCACTTTCAAGCAATTGCATTGGTATCTATTAACTTTTAGCTATACTGGTATTGGCACCGATACCGATAGTGCATCCCTACTTGACTGTGTTTTCTGTTACAAGAATTGTACCTGGAACCTCTTTGATACTATGCGGTATTAGGGTTGTCACGGTAACCAGTGTAGTGGTAAACTCCGGTAAAGAAGTTGACAATAATAATAACCGTCTTGTTTTTAAAAAAAACTATATTATCTCGGTGGATTACCGTGGCTGCGGTGTAGGTGCGGTGACCCTTACCAGCCACCGTATCATCTGCTGAAGTTGCCGGCGGCACATGCGCGCTTTGTTGTTTACAACCAAAACTTTCTTGAAGCTAAAGCTGAAATAACGGCCAAAGAAGGAGACGGCAGCACTCAGGACATATATTATCCCTCAACGAAGACAAAGCGGGAAGTACAGGCATGTTTTGGATATTTGAAGAATGCCGAGGGACAGTTGATAGAAGACGGCTATCCTGTTTGCAGCACGTGCAGAAAAAGTGTCTGTGAAAGGCAGCAACGCTTCACATCTCATGACACATCTGCGTGACCATCACCCACAACTCTACAGTCAATGCAAGGCAAGCTAACGTTAGCGTTTTAGCTAAAATGCGTGATCCGAGGATTTGGGTTGAGGGAGAATGCAACGAGTCGCTATATAAAGCAGCCGCAGCGCCGCTACCTGCATATAAACAGTGTCTCGGACACCGCCATGTTGAAATGACGCTATGCATTACGGGGCTCCCAGGGGCCGATAAGAGTTGGTCTCTCTCCGAGAATAATTATGAATTTAACAACGATTACTGCCTGATGACATTTTCCCACATCTGCAAAGCTCACTGGAAGGACACAAACCGAGGACAATATTTTCCTGATATAGGGTTTATTACTCAAGTAAGGGTAAAAAAGTATCTGATTAGAAGGCTACTTGAGTACTGAGTATCATCTGGTCTAATATTTTTAAAATGATGACATCAAACAGACATAAAATAAGAAGTTATGGGCAAATATTGGTATTTTAAAGACTAAAGGGGAAAAATGTAAACAAATAAACAACATAATTACAAAACAACACATTTTAGGCTAAATTTAGACACAAACTGAGGACAATATTTCCTGACATACAGGGTTTATTTAATTGTGTGAAAATGTAGCACGTTTAAAAAAAATACCGCGATAATACCGAAAACCGTAGTAATTTTGGTCACAATAACCGTGAGGTTAAATTTTCACACCGTGACAACCCTATGCGGTATTGATCAAATGACATCGTAATATAAAGTTTAGTTTAAAATGTTTACAGAGGAAATTCCCAGAAACAAAGTCTCAAAAGCATATTTAGGAAAATGATTTAACTTTGTGTAAAGACTGTTGCAAACAGCGGCAACAAAACTCAAACAAATAATGACTTGCTTTATCTTGTTGTTTATTTTCTGTGCACATAGCTGCAGGTTACTGATGTGCACTTGTGGTTTCAGAGCCCTAGTGATGAAATGAATAAGCAGTTCCCTGTCCAGGAAAACCAAAGTGTAGCTTCAATTGCTCAGATCACAGCTTCCTGTAGACGAAGTGATTCGTGCATAAGCAACAAACGGAACCTTCTTACAGTAGAAGCATGCTGCTCTGATGATTCAGCACTATTGTGAGGCAAGTTCTTTGTGTTTGCGCGGCAGCAGTCTCTGACTGAAGATGGCATTTTTGATTGTGGGCACAAAATCTCACAGTAGCAATGCATCTACTGCACCACACATACTGTTCTAAAGTAAAATGGAGCATGAGACAAAGATTACCTTCAAACAACTGGCCTTTACAAAGTACCGTGCAGCGCTGCTGCTTTATAACATGCCTATGGCAAAGTATGACCCAGAAATGACGGATCAGTAATCAGAGGTGTTGTAACAATGATTTGGTGGATGGCTAAATCTGCCAAGAAGCTGGTTTCTCCAGGAGCGTGGGCGTACAGACCTGGAAGCAGCAGACTGGTTTACTTAATAAAGCCTCTTTAGCTTTGTTGAGACTAGCCAGCCTTCATTGTAAGGGGAGAGGAGGGAACAACGTGAGAGCCATGCAGGAGGAAAATACCTGAACTTATCCGTTTAATTATAGATCCACTAGGATAAATACAGTAAAGTTTATCTCTCACCAGATAGAATATTTACTAATCACAATATAACTATAGACGTGTGTGTGTGTGTGTGTGTGTGTGTGTGTGTGTGTGTGTGTGTGTGTGTGTGTGTGTGTGTGTGTGTGTGTGTGTGTGTGTGTGTGTGTGTGTGTGTGTGTGTGTGTGTGTGTGTGTGTGTGTGTGTGTGTCTTCTCGATCCCCAGTGAGTCGTGGAGGATGGCTGCTTATACTGAGCCAGGATTCTCTGGAGGTTTCTTCCTGTTAAAAAGGAGTTTTCCTCTCCACTGTCGCTGCATGCTTGCTTAGTATGAGGATTGCTGTATAGTCACTGACACTAGTCAGTGACTTGATGCAATTTGCTGGGTTCCTTATATAGGAAACATTATTTCTGATTGGCTTAATGAACTGACCTGAATTGGAATATTTATTATGTGAAGTGCCTTTAGACGACTCTTGTCGTGATTTGGCGCTATTAGGGTTGTCACGGTATGAAAATTTAACCTCACGGTTATTGTGACCAAAATTATCACGGTTTTCGGTATTATCGCGGTATTTTTTAAACGGTGTTGCATATGTTCAGAAAGCATTGATAGTCCTGTTCTACACAAACTGAAATAGTTCTGAAAAGGTTTAACATTGTTTATTAAACCTAAAATAACACAAAGCCTTAGCAAAAGTGCAACTTTTCACAAGTAAAGGAACAAATAGCTTATTTTTCTGGAACTTGTTACAGTAGTCAGTGCAGGTTTAAATGATACAAATCCAAACATTCAAAACATAAACAATATGTAAACAAATCAAAGAAACACCACTTGTTTTCTCATATACTTGTTTTCTTCATTATCAAAATGAAAATCTAAAACTCCAGTCCACACTTGACTTGAGCGCTGTACAAGTCAACCTTAAAAAATATGCATTTAAAATAAATAGCCACTTTAAACAAATTACTAAAATAACTACTACACTATGTAATCAAATCCAAATGTTCAAGTATAAATGGCATTGAATAAGTAAACAAATCAATGACAAGGAACTAATTGTATATTTCTCTTCATCATCAACAAATAAGATGCTTCATCCAGCAACAGGGTGTCCGTGACACGGTTTAAATGCTGGCAGAGGACGCTGCGGCTGCAGTATATAGTGACTCGTTGCATTTTCCCTCAACCAAAAGTCCTCACGTCATGCATTTCAGCTAAAATGCTAATGTTATCTTACCTTGCACTGGCTGTGGAGACGTGGGTGATCGTCACGCAGATGTGCCATGAGATTTGAAGTGTTGCTGCCTTCTGCAGACACTTGTTTCCTGCACGTTCTGCAAACGGGATAGCCGTCTTCTATTAACTGTCCCTCAGCATTTTTCAGAAATCCCAAATATGCCCATACTTCCGATTTAGTCTTCTTTGAGGGCTGATGGATGTCCTGGGCGCTGCCGTCGCCTCCTTCGGCCATTATTTCAGCTTCAAAGTTTTGGTGCCGTTGCAAATTAAAAAGTGCGTGTGCGCGCCGCGGGAACTTCAGCTGAAGCGACGGTGGCTGGTAAGGGTCATCGCGCCGAAACCGCGGCCACGGTAAACCCACCGAGATAATATAGTTTTTTAAAAACTGGACGGTTATTTTTATTGTCAACTTTTTTACCGGGGTTTACCGCTATACCGGTTACCGTGACAACCCTAGAATTGAATTGAATTTAATGTTGAGTCTGCATTCACCAACTTAATCTGGAGCCTCCATCTCTGTGACATTAGCAGATTATTTTAGGAAAAGCAGAATATTATGTTATCTGTCCCTTAACAGGCGTGTTTTTCAGACTCTTGTTATGGACAAGTTCACAGGATCTCTCCCCGATAAAGAACAGAACGCCTTTTGGACAGCAGCCTTAGTGCGGATGTTGCTGACATAGTCCAGTCCGGACGTGAGCATTAATAAAAGATCCTGGAAGAAGTGACTGTATTCACACCCACCTGGCCACCAGCTGCTATAATAAGAGACATGTCAGAGAGACACAGAGGACACTGTAGCGTCTGGAAGGTTGACTAATCACGTCTCCTCGCCTCGATAGCAGGCACAGGCCTGACTTCTCCAGATTGGCTGGGACTATACTGTACTCAGTGCAGCGTCTCCAGTGATGCTGCAGAGCAACAGCTCAAACCATTTCTAGACTCAACACAATAAGGCCAACCTTAGAAACTCTACATTTAGAGAAAAATAAATTAGGAAAAGACACATTTTAGTCTGAATCACACTTCTTTCATGCATGCAGGACTTATTCTACAATTTCTATAAACTACCAGGTCACATCAGGGAGAAGATGACAGTATAAACTTACAGGCAAATGTTGTAACACAACTTAGTCACAAAATGTCATAAATCGCTCCTAATTAGTTCGCAATTGTTTCTTCTTTAATTTGAGATTGCTGGTTGCTGCTTGACTCATTTTAATGATGATGAAATGCCCACACAAGCATCATCACTGCCCATCTGTGCTCATGAGTTTTAAAAGGTCTACTATTTTGTGTTAAAAATTAATGTTTTACGTGAATTTTATCTAACATTACGACAAATACAGATTTACAGCTCTAGTTCCCGCAGTTGAGAAATCTGGTTTGAAAAACAAGTTGAAATCGAATATATTAGCTTAAAAATTCCTTTGTCCTATAACTGAAGGAAAATCTCAAAATGACTGTCATAATTAGGGACGCACCGATCAGGTTTTTTGCTGCCGATCACAGACACCGATATCAAAGAATGCTGATCACCGATACCGATCACGTGGATTGGCCAGACATTTTCTACAACATTATAATGAGTGCTACAAACTACATAATCTGGAAATAAAGGAAATGTAACCTAATCTAAAATGGTCTGTACTAGGGTTGTCACGGTGTGAAAATGTAACCTCACGGTTATTGTGACCAAAATTACCACGGTTTTCGGTATTATCGCTGTATTTTTTTTAAACGTGCTACATTTTCACACAATTAAATAAACCCTGTATGTCAGGAAATATTGTCCTCAGTTTGTGTCTAAATTTTGCCTAAAATGTGTTATTTTGTAATTATGTTGTTTATTTGTTTACATTTTTTCCCTTTAGTCTTTAAAATACCAATATTTGCCCATAACTTCTTATTTTATGTCTGTTTGATGTCATCATTTTAAAAATATTAGATCAGATGATACTCAGTACTCAAGTAACCTTCTAATCAGATACTTTTTTACCCTTACTTGAGTAATAAACCCTATATCAGGAAAATATTGTCCTCGGTTTGTGCCCTTCCAGTGAGCTTTGCAGATGTGGGAAAATGTCATCAGGCAGTAATCGTTGTTAAATTCATAATTATTCTCGGAGAGAGACCAACTCTTATCTGCCCCTGGGAGCCCCGTAATGCATAGCGTCATTTCAACATGGCGGTGTCCGCGACACGGTTTATATGCAGGTAGCGGCGTTGCGGCTGCTTTATATAGCGACTCGTTGCATTCTCCCTCAACCCAAATCCTCGGATCACGCATTTTAGCTAAAACGCTAACGTTAGCTTGCCTTGC
This sequence comes from Nothobranchius furzeri, assembly GCF_043380555.1. Classification (NCBI taxonomy): domain Eukaryota; kingdom Metazoa; phylum Chordata; class Actinopteri; order Cyprinodontiformes; family Nothobranchiidae; genus Nothobranchius; species Nothobranchius furzeri. Next base: position 60,633,763 of record NC_091756.1, on the reverse strand, counting down.
GTTGACTGTAGAGTTGTGGGTGATGGTCATCAGATGTGTCATGAGATTTGAAGCGTTGCTGCCTTTCACAGACACTTTTTCTGCACGTGCTGCAAACAGGATAGCCGTCTTCTATCAACTGTCCCTCGACATTCTTCAAATATCCAAAACATGCCCGTACTTCCCACTTTGTCTTCTTTGAGGGATAATAAATGTCCTGAGCGCTGCCGTCTCCTCCTTTGGCCATTATTTCAACTTTAGCTTCAAGAAAGTTTTGGTTGTAAACAACAAAGTGCGCATGTGCCGCCGGCAACTTCAGCAGATGATACGGTGGCTGGTAAGGGTCACCGCGCCTACACCGCAGCCACGGTAACCCACCAAGATAATATAGTTTTTTTTAAACAAGACGGTTATTATTATTGTCAACTTTTTTTTACCGGGGTTTACCGCTACACTGGTTACCGTGACAACCCTACCTGATCGGTCTGCTTTGATCCATTTTGAAAACTCCGATCAAAACCGATAGGGGCGCTATCGGCCGATTGGGATCAAATGCAGATCCATCGGTGCATCCCTAGTCATAAATAGATATAAACCTTTTGGGGTTTTCATGTTCATTTAGCATTTTTTGTACACTTCAACCAGTGACTTTGAGGGTCACAAGGTTTTGAGATTGTAATCTTGTGAGTTCAAAGCTAAAAGTTAAGGGATGCTTGTAATAGTTTTACTTAAATTACAATCTGGAGGTTGGTTTTTTTTTTAATCTGAAGGCTTCATCTATGAACTAACAAATATATTGCATCATAAGCCGTTCTCACCACTTCCCTATTTAAGGCACTGGTTTGAGTGTGTGGCAGCTGGGATGAGTGAATCCGAGACCATTGTCTTGAATCAAAAAAGGGTAGAATCCCTTCTCCAGGTTAGGGATGAGGTCCTGCCTCAAGTGGAGGAGTCTTCTTCAGCAGTGAGGGAAAGATGGAGCACAAGATCGATAGACAGATTGGTGCTGCATCTGCAGTGATGCAGGCGTTGTACCGATCTGTCACAGTGAAAGAGAGCTGAGGCAGAAGGTAAAGCTCTTGATTTACCAGAGCTAGAGCGAGAAGCTCGGTCATCTGGGACAGGCTCGGAGCAGACCCGCTGCTCCTCCACATCGAGAGGAGACAGTTGAGGTGGCTCAGGCATCTGGTCAGGATGCCTCCTGGACGCCTCCCTGGTGAGGGTTTTTGGACACGTCCAACTGGGAGGAGACCTAAAGGAAGACCCAGGACATGCAGGAGAAACAATGTCTCTCAGCTGGCCAGGGAGCACCTTAAGATTCCCCCAGAGGAGCTGGCCCAAGTGGCTGGAGAGAGGGAAGTCTGGGCCTCTATGCATAGGCTGCTGCCCCCACGACTCGACCCCGGATAAGTGGACATGGACATAAAAGGGGAAATCTCCGGATTGTAGTTTTAATTAGAAATGTTAATCTCAGAACCTAGTTGTGTATGTTGTTTGAATAATGTACAGCCCGAAAAAAACTCTTTATAATATATGCCAGCAAATCATCCCGATATAAACATGGATAGTCAAGGATGATCAGATTTTTGTTAATGAAGTGATCACTCTGCTCCCCCACGTTGCCTGCTGGTGGTGGTCGGAGGGACCGGTGGCGCCAGTGCTCGGCAGCCTCGCCTCTGTCAGTGCGCCCCAGGGCAGCTGTGGCTACATTGTAGCTCATCCCCACCAGCGTGTGAATGTGTGTGTGAATGGGTGAATGACTGATTGTGTTGTAAAGCGCCTTGGGGGGTCATAGGACTCTAGAAGGCACTATATCAAATACAGGCTGTTTACCATTTACAATCATCTGTGATAATTGTCCACCCTGATTTGATGATGAATGGTTCTTCTTGGAAGGAAAAGAAATCCTTACTCAGTGAAATGCTTGGCCCTACTTTAATGCTGATCAATACAAATACTAGAGGACTGAAGCGTGACTAATGCTGTTCACTGGGCTGCAGAAGACCTCAGGAACACAGTAAAAGAGACCTGCCCTGTTTAAAAGCCCAAACAAACCCAGAGATGCAAATCATGTCTCAGCCAGCTCAGTGAATACCATCTAGTGTCTTCAGATAATCAGAAGCTCTGGGTTGAGGGTGTGGACATTTGAAGCCAACAGAGGGTAAATCACAGAGCAACTGCGGTCTGCAGCCACGCGAGTTATCTCATCGCCCCTGGCAGGCAGGCTGGCTGGGTGTGTCTGAACACAGAAATACACCAAGTTGTGTCACAGCCGAGGCTGTAAACAAACCACACACACACACACACACACACACACACACACACCGAGCTATCACAGCAGCATTTCTAACTCATAAACTTGGCTACAAATCGTGTCCGCGTCAGCGTGAAGTCTTTCAGGCTGTGACTTCCACCAAACACCGTCCTCTCCTCCGCTCTCCCACCGCCTAAAACAAGTCGCTCAGCTCTAAACAGCTACAAGCACGCGGACGGACCAGCTTAACCGACATGTCTCACTCAGCGCGAGCAGGTGCAACGACGCCCACTCCAACACACACACACACACACCCGGACCCAGACCCAGACCGAACACGAACTTCTCAGTCGGAATGAAACATCTCTTACCACTCTGCTCCCCGAGAAAGACCAGTTTGAATTTTCTTAGGGGGTTTCCGAAGTCGCTACCGACGGACATGTTGTGGAGGAAGAGCGGGGGACTACGGACACCGGAGGACGGTAGGACAGAGATCTTGTTCCCGCCTGACTCTGGTGCTGGTGGATGGAGATGCTCGAAGGGAATGGGCGGCAATGCTGCCTCTCTTTCTCGCTCCGTTTCTTCGTGACGGGCTGTTGCTGCACCGCTCCGTGACGCTGGGGGAAGAGTTCTCGGGTGGGGGCTCGTGCGCATGCGCGGGAACATTTGAACGGCAGCAGCTTCCGCGATACAATGACGTCATCCTACGTCCTGGAGAGGAGAGAGATGTTGGTCGTGATAAACACAAATAATAAAACATTTGCCGCATTTAAACCTTGTTTTTAATGTTTTACACGTTTAAGCACAACGATCTGAGGGTTTAGAGGCTTTTTGTCAATGCTTGTGAGAAAAGCATTGACAGTGCGTGTGAGGGATGGTTTTCATTTAAATGGGAAATTCTTAATTTTTTTTAAATAGCGTAAACAACATTAACAGTTTTTTACATTTTTAATTATTTTTCAAAAATCAGTGTCCCTGTGAACATATTATTTAAAGTTAACATACAGTAGTTACGTTTTCAGATCTAGAAGAAAAGTAATAAAAGCAAACTCTTCTAATTAGGAATACATTATCATAGACGGTTTGTTTAGGTCTGTTGAAATAATTTCCATCTTACGTTTTCATCACACTGTGGTTTACAGTTGATTGTTCATTAACCAAAGGTGACAGATCATTTGCTGCTGTGGCCCCCAGACTCTGAAACTCTCTCCCCCTGAGCCTGAGATCAGTGGACTCAATGGTCTCCTTTAAAAAGCAGCTGAAAACTCACCTGTTCACGCTGGCTTTGGTGTGACCTTCATCACTATGCTCTCCTCATTTAGCTCTTTCTGCCAATTCTGCCTTTCCCGGGATCTACTGATTAACTTTTCCTTAATCATTTTCTCTCTTACCTTTCCTCACATTTTTAATCACAAGTTTTTACATTTCCTAATTTTACATATGTTTTAAAAAAATAAGCATATTTTAATTTTTGTTCTTGTGAAGCGCCTCATGATGTTTGTCTGGAGAGGAGCTATATTAAAGATAATTTCTTCTTGCCTTTAATTCAATTGAAATATGCATCATCATCCTGAAAAGTTCCTGTTCACAATGCCTGTAACTTACCTTCAGACAGGTCTTGTACATAAACATAATTTCCTGTTTTGTTTAGTTTATCTTTGATATGTTCAGCTGCTAAACATAACTGGGTTAGAGTATATGATTTTATTACACCTTGCTAGTAACTGACTCAACACCATACAGTAGGGATTTCTGCTGTCTGTACTCCGTTTTTCAGTCCAACAGCCCCAAGTTTGCAAGTTCAATTCTCCTCTTATCTGCAGCTTGGTCATAAATGCAGCTGATTTGGTGGGGAAACCTGGACATCATCATCTCTAGCTACACTTTCCCATTAACTCTGCAGGATTTTTATTCATTCGCAAGTTAGGAAGTATGTAGTCAATTCAGTAAGGTCTCAACTGCTGGGATGTGCCTGGAAAACATACAATAAAAGCATATTGATGCTCAAACCACAGAGGTTCTTCTCCAGGTAAAGCGGCTTGAAGACTCTCCAAGTTGGAGCCTGGCCACTTCAGCTACTTGTGTCTTGTCCCAAATTGCAAGACCATAGGAGAGGGTTGGAAGGCCAGTGGTCCAGTAAACCAGTAGTGTCACTTGTTGGCTGAGTTTCTTCTACACCACCAGGAGAGCAACACCCTCTGCAGATGAGTAAGACACCAAGGTACACAAGCTTGTATGCTTGAGGCTTCCATCTTTTATGTCACTGACCATGGACTCAAGACTATGAGGAGCAACCAGACCCAATCACTTCCATGTCTGTGCCCTGTGAGCCTGAACACCACAAACTGGATCAGAACCGAGAGGCAGTCTTGGTGGAGTCAGTCGTCTTCAGACAACTCAACTTTTTAACAGATGTTGAAAACTTTCGACCGACACTCATTTGAACTGTCAGGCATATTCATTGATATCATAATCATCATATTCGGGGAAACGGTGGCACAGGAGTTAAGTGCTCGTCCCGTAATCGGAAGGTTGCAGGTTCGAGCCCCACTTAGTCTGTTGCTGTGTCCTTGGGCAAGACACTGAACCCCCCCTTGCCTGCTGGTGGTGGTCAGAGGGACCGGTGGCACCAGTGTACGGCTGACTTGCCTCTGTCAGTGTGCCCCCGTGCAGCTGTGGCTACAGTGTAGCTCATCACCAACAGGGTGTGGATGTGTGTATGAATGGGTGAATGTGTTGTAAAGCGCCTTGGGGGGTTCCAGGACTCTAGAAGGCGCTATATCAAATACAGGCAGTTTACCTCCCCATGGGGATAGGTCATACGCGGAGATGAATTTCACCAGTGTGTGATGACAAATGGGACTTTATTAATGTGTTCACTTCACAAAGAACACACCTGAAGTTTGTAAAATGTGCACTTAACTTTATTTAAAAATATGAATGACAGTGCGGGTGCTTGGTATTTGAACACTGCAATAAAAAAGTAACATATATGAAACAAGTACTGCTGCGGTTAAAGATGTCTCAGTGTATGAGACGATCATTTAGGATAATAACTTAAATATTAAGCTACACAGTTAACAAGACACAGGTGTTTACAACTCAAACAGAAACCCAAACAAGACGATCCTTACCTAAGATGAATCTGTGAAGTACAAAGATATTTAGGTGTCGTTTAATCATCAGTCTCGTTATTATAAATGCACGATAAATGCTGTGCTATATCACATTTATGTTATGAATCTTGTGCTCACAAGTGAAGCTGCTTTCACATAGAAGGTAGCGTTTAAATAAACACATTCATGTTTTTGACTGAAGGTGTAAAGGTGGGCGGTAACGTTTTTGTCGGTGCATCTGGGGTCGACATATGAAATATCTCCTGAACCACTCGATGGATTTGAATAGAACTAAAATCAATGGCTGTACTTCTACAACAGATGAACTCAACCAAATTAAAGATGGCTGCCACTAAGTTTCACAGGCACCCAGTGACAATAACATGATTGTCTGAGTGCAAACAGCTCATGCAAGAACTTGTATTACTGTCTGAAATTGTGCTAATTTCAAGATGTTACCACATTTCGACACAAGATGATCATTTTTATTTTAACCCTCTGGAGGCAGGCGTTGCAGATGTGCAACAGTTAAAACCTACCTACCTACCTACTCCACGTACGTTTTTCATGAGCATTTTTTAACTCCCCTGAAGGACTTAGATGTTCGTCCTTTTATCAAACCTTAATTGGAGCCTGAGAGGGTTAACAACAATGAGGCAGGTGTTCCATTTAACCTCCGGTCTTGGTAGAATTCTCCCTGACAACATGTCAACTGGCTGTCAAATGACCTACTCACTTTGAAGCAACCCTGGGAGCGCTCATTGTACTGACACAAATCGTAACTCCAGAACCTTCATCTGAAATCCATCTCACTTTCCACAAGCAGCTGGAAGAAAAATCCAACATCAAATATGCCAGCAGTTTCAAGCAGAATCCCAACAGAGAGCTCACCATTCGCTGCATCCTATGTGAAAGCAGCAAAAGTCTTGATGTATACAAATGTTCTTTTTTTTTTCTTTTTCAGTAGATGTCCTCTCTCCAAAAGGTGAGGTACCAGGCAGGAAATTGGTCCTGCAGAGACTGAGTTCCCCTCACCCATGCATGTTTTTTGGGAATACTGTCCTATAAAACATTTTATACGGCACAGCAAAGCTATGAGAGTCTCACTGGGATCACAGTGATCCCTCTGGCCTCTTTTCCAGATCGTACTCCTTGGTCTTCCTCTCCTTCCGCACCAGGATCATCAGCAGGAGGATGCCTAGGATCTTATAACCCACCTGTAAACCTAAATACCTGCGAGGATGGGGACATAAACAATTAAGAAATGAAAGCAGAGAACAGGATATCCACAACGCCTGTGCGTGTGACGCGTTTTTAGATAGATGAATGCTCCTACCGACTTCTGAAGAGATTGTTGTTGTAGTAACCACAGCTAAACTTCTTTCCACAAACGTGCTTCCACCAAATACAGGAAGTGTCAATGGCCATGCCGAAGAGGGCTGGAGCAGGGAGCCAGGCTGAGAGGGACAAACGAGTGCTTAGGCTAGGTTTTTGGTACTGGATGGTAGAAATCAGCTGATTGACTCCAATTTGGAGCCAGGTCAACTTTTTTGAAAGTTGTGTTCAATTCCACGCTGACAAGCAGAAAAAGAACTCAACAAAGCAAGAAGTCTACATGAGAAAGAGAACCATGGAAATACACAAAATGTCTCACTACTTTAAGAGAATGGAACAAAACACAATAAAAGAATGTTTTGGGATTTTAGTCCAGCACTAGATATCCAAACTGAAATGATAATATACTCAAGACATTTATCTAATACTGAACTGGTGCTGGTCTGGGTGCTTTTTTAGTTGTTCAATTTCTAAAGCTTTTGCCAATCAAATGAATTTTTCAATAAAAATGTTGAAATTTTGCTCTTTGCTGACAAATTAGCAATTTTTGGTCCAGATAAATGTACACTGAGCATTTTAAAAGGGACCTACCTAAAACTCTCATGAGTAAAAACTGAATTCCTATAGCAAATGACTTCTCTTCGAAGGGAACAGACCTACAGAGGAGAGAAGAAATGTTAGATGGGACAAAAACGTCAAATAAAAAAATAAATCAAAAGCAAGTTTTTAAAACTCTTGC